>NW_023365864.1:17535-18591 GCF_000003815.2 Branchiostoma floridae
AATTATCCTTAAATGTCAAGAACCCTCGTTTCATTATTTTTGCAGGGAAGAAAAAATACAATAAGGAAAATGTTAAAATAGCTATTAATAACACACCAATTAATCAAGTTACGCACACGTGTTTCTTAGGTGTCACCATTGATGACAAACTTACCTGGAAAAAACATATTGACCTTATTTGCAAAAAAATCTATAAAAACATAGGTATTGTCAGAAAAATCGCAACGCTACTATCTTCTAAAACATATATGATATTATACTATAGTTTACTATATCCCTATCTTGCATATTGTAACATCGTATGGGCGAGTACATACTCCACATCACTTAAACCTCTACTTCTTCTGCAGAAACGCTTCGTCCGAATAGTCTCAAATGTGTCGTATACATTCCCTTCTGCATCTTTGTTTCGTAATTTAAAAGTATTAACTATATATGATATAAACAAACTGCAAAGTTGCCTTTTTGTTCACAAAACCATTAATAGTTCTTGTATACCAAAGCAATTCCAGAACCTTTTCCATCACAATTCAGACCACCATCAGTACCATACCAGACAGTCTAACCATTTAAAACAGATACAAGTAAAAACACAACAAAGAAAGTTTTCCATGCTGTTCAGGTGTCCGCAAATCTGGAATAGTTTAAATGAAACCTTACATCTTAGTCATTCACCATCCATCTTCAAAAACCTGTTAAAAAAGTCATTATTAGATAATCAAACATTTAATTAATCTCCCATTCATTGTCAGTTGTTACTTTTCTTTCAATGTTATATTCTTATTACATCATTTCATTCATTTCGCCGTTATGATATTGCATTAGTTATCATTTATTGAACTATTATGATTTATTTCCATTTTGTTAATTGATATAATTCTTTTGGTTACATTATTGTCTAATGTATAATTTTTTCACGTCTATTCAATCTTGTTACTTTGGAGGAAGACTTTGTACAAGCCACGAGGCTTTTTTCTTCCCCCCTGCATGTACTTTCATCCTTTAATTTGTTTTATGTTAACTTTTTTAATGATTGTGCAAAATAAATAAAATCAA
>NW_023365864.1:20942-23805 GCF_000003815.2 Branchiostoma floridae
ATGGTGCTGTTTGAAGATGCACAGACGAAGATGCTATCTGTGCTCCAGCCCATCACCCAGCATAACTCGGGGTGCCACTGCTCTACATCCGCCTCTCAAAGTAGCTTCACAATCTTCTTGTCTTCCCGGTGATGGTTCACAGCATTTCTGCTTCTAATGTATTGCATGTCTTTGGCTGATTCTTCTATGAAAAAGATATCATGACCGCAGAATATTTTATAAGTCTTACTCTACGGGTGCATGAAATTGAATAACAGCTATAAGAATCCATGACCAACTACCTAGGGGGTTTGAGGAGAACCATCGTAATGATTTTGTGTTATTATATATATAATAATCTTTATTGCAAATTATACGCCCCAAGTAGGCAAGCTCAAACTCCAGCCGTCTCATCTGCGAAATGATCTTAATTGGCACTGCTGTGTCAGGTGGTTGCTGACGCAGTGCCTCCGTCAGTTCTGCGGTACCGTATGGGGGTCGCATGTTACTCACCTTGTCCCAGGGCCAGCTCATGGTTCGGAAGTCCTGAACGATGATGGGGTCCACGTTGATTTTGAATTTATTTTATTTATTTTACACAATCTTTAAAAAAGATAACATAACACAAATTGAAGGATGAAAGTACATGCAGGGGAGCGTTGTGGCTCATTCATAGTCTTCCTCCAAAGTAACAAATTATGATACAATTTAACAATTCATAAGCTGAATAAAGATTGGATAGATGTGTAAAAATTATACATTAGACAATAATGTAACCAAAAGAATTATTATCATTATTATCAATTTGGCCAGGAGAGAATCACACTTTGCCACCATTTTTCCTCGTCTGTGATCACAACTAGACGGCTTCCCGCTCGCGTTGACCGTGTCCTCCGCTGTTACCCACTTCTGACACCAATGTAACAAGGAAAGGCCTTACCTCACTTGTTCAGAACTGGCGACTTGCCCCGCAACTCAACTCTACTTGCAACTAACCTAACTGCTACCAATTTACAAAATGGAAGGAAATCATAATAGTTCAATAATTGATAATTACGGCAATATCATTACCTTATCATTCTGTTGGCGTGTACTTGGTTATCTCACCCCCCAACTCGTGTTGGGTTTGGCCTCTCCCTTTCAATTCGACAGCTAGAGTCTCCACCACTCTGGCCTTTCAGCCCCATCCTGTGGTTTCATACCAGGATAGGCATTCCTCCTCCGTGGGCGAGATGTGCAGGTATTCCTTAAGTAGTTCGGCCGACCTCTGGAATAGTGTTCCTGCTATATCATATACCACCGGGATGCCCACTGCGAACATGTTTAACCACGTGCCTGGTTTTCGGAGGTCCGCGCGCTCACTTTGGGCTGTGTGGTAGTTGTCTGTCGTCACTTCCATCTTGTTTTGCAATAGCGCCACTTCTATACACCTTCGGAATTTGAAGGTCGCTGGTTGCTTGTTCGCCGCCAATATCTGCAGTCGCTTTAGGCACTCCACATAATTTACTTGCTGTGGCCTAAGACATAAATTCATTTAGTCCATTTCACTTCTAGTAGAAATATAAAAACGTATGTAATCTCAAGATCCAATCCTGTGCTTGATGAGTGAAACCTTAAATGGCCAAAACTTTCGCCGCTGCATCCTCCACTGCCGCCTGCTCCGCGTCGCCGATGTAACTCACTACAAGGGCCTGGTAATCGCCTGGCCCGGCCTCTACCTGATAGGAGAAAGTAGTGGCAACATAGCTCCATTTTTTTGTCTGTTGATGGCCAGACCTCGCCGCGGATTCGGCGAGTGATCGGAGCAGGCTGGCCATCGTCGCAGGGTCGAAGGCCGGGCCGCGCCGGGTTGCGTAGGTCCGAGCCTGGCGCAACAGGCGCTCCGTGTCATGCCCCTGCTCCCTCCCCTCGAGGCGTTCGGTCCGCTCTTGGAGAGCCGTCAGTTCCTGTACAACGACCGGGACGATACTTTAACAATCCAATGCAGCAGAGAATACTAGTACTGATACGCAAATGTACGTTGTTCCAAACTGGGTGACGAGAGTGATTTAAAACCTGACATCAGATTTAAACGGGAAAAAACAGTTTCAAAAACGCCTCCGTCGTAAGTAAAGGAAACCCAGGTGAAAAAATGAAAAGAAAATCTACCAAAGAACCGAGGGTTAATAAGTCTTCACACACATTCATCCCAACAAGATGCCACTGGCATTTATCATTCTGTACATACTACTTAGGCCTACGCAGTGCTCGAAATACTTTTTTAAGCACTTGCAATAAAACTTATTACGATAAACAAACTTAATAAGAACCTACAGCAAAACAGCCTTTTAAAGATTAAGTCACTTTCTAACTAGAAAATGTATGGTCCCAAAGTCCCGTTCCTGGGATGGCAGGCTGCCAAGCAGGGGATCTACAGATGGGAGGAGAACAAAAAGAAATGGTCAGGTACATTTTACGCATGGAAAGGCCTTGGTGAGACATCAGAGGGAAACCTCATGTGGCCGGCTGATGTGCCGTCGCGGGGAGATGTTAACATCTGTCTTGAGCCAGGTGTGTCGCCTCCTGGAGAGTCAGGCCATGTGCACGGACAGTCTCTGCCACTCCCTCTATCCACCTGCGGCGTGGTCTTCCTCTGGCCCTGACACCTGAGTGTCTGGTGGTGTAGGCTCTTAACGCTGGCTGGGTGGTTGGCATTCTTGCCAGGTGACCAAACCACTGAACTCTTTGCTTGGCTATGAACTGCAAGACAGGGTTGGTTCCAACCATCTCGCTAACCATTTCATTTCTCAACCATCAACGACTATAATAAGCAGTGTATATGGGACAAGGACCTTACGTGACGCACTGGAGACATTGTTTATACATTCATAAATTTAAAAAACGC
>NW_023365864.1:23905-55849 GCF_000003815.2 Branchiostoma floridae
TTTGACCAAGGTATGACCAGGGTATGACCAAGGTATGACCAAGGTATGGCCAAGGTATGACCAAGGTATGACCAAGGTATGACCAAGGTATGGCCAATGTTTGACCAAGGTATGACCAAGGTATGACCAAGGTATGACCAAGGTATGACCAAGGTATGGCCAAGGTATGGCCCGTAAGGGAGGGCCCAAGTATGCCAAATGTATGGCCGAGGTTAACACCAAGGTATGCTCAAGGAGTGGCCAAGGTATGACCAAGGATTGGCCCAGGTATGAGCACGGTATGACCAAGGTATGGCCTGTGTGGAATGACCAAGGAATGACCAAGGTATGGCCCGTGAGGAATGACAAAGGTATGGCCGAGGTATGACCAAGGTATGGCCAAGGTATGATCAAGGTATGACCAAGGTATGACCAAGGTATGACCAAGGTATGATCAAGGTATGGCCCGTGAGGTATGGCCAAGGTATGACCAAGGTATGACCAAGGTATGACCAAGGTATGACCAAGGTATGGCCAAGGTATGACCAAGGTATTACCAAGGTATGTCCAAAGTATGACCTAGGTATGGCCAAGGTATGACCAAGGTATGGCCAAGGTATGGCCCGTGAGGTATGGCCAAGGTATGACCAAGGTATGGCCAAGGTATGACCAAGGTATGACCAAGCTATGACTAAGGTATGACCAAGGTATGACCAAGGTATGACCAAGGTATGGCCAAGGTATGACCAAGGTATGACCAAGGTATGCCCAAGGTATGGCCCGTAAGGTATGGCCCAAGTATGACCAAGGTATGGCCAAGGTATGACCAAGGTATGCTCAAGGTGTGGCCAAGGTATGACAAAGGTTTGGCGCAGGTATGACCACGGTATGGCCAAGGTATGGCCTGTGTGGTATGACCAAGGTATGACCAAGGTATGGCCAAGGTATGACCAAGGTATGGCCAAGGTATGACCAAGGTATGGCCAAGGTATGACCAAGGTATGGCCCGTGAGGTATGGCCCATGAGGTATGACAGAGGTATGACCAAGGTATGACCAAGGTATGGGCAAGATTTGGCCAAGGTATGACCAAGGTATGACCAAGGTATGACCAAGGTATGACCAAGGTATGACCAAGGTATGGCCAAGGTATGACCAAGGTATGACCATGGTATGACCAAGGTATGGCCAAGGTATGACCAATGTATGACCATGGTATGGCCAAGGTATGACCAAGGTATGACCAAAGTATGACCAAGGTATGGCCAAGGTATGACCAAGGTATGACCAAGATATGACCAAGGTATGACCATAGTATGACCAAGGTATGGCCAATGTTTGACCAAGGTATGACCAAGGTATTGCCAAGGTATGGCCCGTGAGGTATGCCCAAGGTATGCCCAAGGTATGGCCAAGGTATGACCAAGGTTTGGCCAAGGTATGGCCAAGGTATGACCAAGGTATGACCAAGGTATGACCAAGGTATGGCCAAGGTATGACCAAGGTATGACCATGGTATGACCAAGGTATGGCCAAGGTATGACCCATGTATGACCATGGTATGGCCAAGGTATGTCCAAGGTATGACCAAAGTATGACCAAGGTATGGCCAAGGTATGACCAAGGTATGACCAAGATATGACCAATGTATGACCATAGTATGACCAAGGTATGGCCAAGGTATGACCAAGGTATGACCAAGGTATGGCCAAGGTATGACCAATGTATGGCCAAGATATGATCAAAGTTTGACCAAGGTATGGCCAAGGTATTCCCAAGGTATGGCCAAGGTATTCCCAAGGTATGACCACGGCATGACTAAGGTATGGCCAAGGTATGACCAAGGTATGGCCAAGGTTTGACCAAGGTATGGCCAAGGTATGGCCCATGAGGTATGGCAAAGGTATGACCAAGGTATGACCAAGGTATGGCCAAGGTATGACCAAGGTATGACCAAGGTATGACTAAGGTATGACCAAGGTATGACCAAGGTATGACCATGGTATGACCAAGGTATGGCCAAGGTATGGCCAAGTTATGACCAAGGTATGGCCAAGGTATGGCCAAGGTATTCCCAAGGTATGGCCAAGGTTTGACCCGTGAGGTATGGCCAAGGTATGACCAAGGTATGACCAAGGTATGACCAAGGTATGACTAGGATATGGCCAGGGTATGACCAAGGTATGATCATGGTATGGCCAAGGTATGACCAAGGTAAGTCCAAGGTATGACCAAGGTATGATCATGGTATGACCAAGGTATGGCCAAGGTATGACCAAGGTATGACCAAGTCATGGCCGAAGTATGGCTAAGGTATGGTCAAGGTATTCTCAAGGTATGGCCAAGGTATTCCCAAGGTATGGCCAAGGTATGACCCGTGAGGTATGGCCAAGGTATGACCAAGGTATGACCAAGGTATGACCAAGGTATGACCAGGATATGGCCAGGGTATGACCAAGGTATGATCAAGGTATGACCAAGGTATGACCAAGGTAGGGCCAAGGTAGGACCAAGGTAGGACCAAGGTAGGGCCAAGGTATGACCAAGGTATGGCCAAGGTATGACCATTGTTTGATCAAGGTATGGCCAAGGTATGACCAAGGTATGACCAAGGTATGGCCATGTATCTTCAGTCGTTGGATTGACGCAAGACTATTGACCGATACCCTTGCGAGGTACGCACGATTTGCACGCACGATCTGCGACTCGGTAACGAGCTCTGCGATCTCGGAGATCTCCTGAAAATTGCCGGCGATCCCTAAAAATGGCAAGATGGTCGTGAGAACACCGGACGTCTTACTCACGAAAATGTCATTTAGAGCTCGTAAACTAGTCTTCCGATCGAATCGCGCCTAATGTGAGGCGGGTATAAGGGCCCGGTCACATCGATCGTGCATTCTTCACAATCTCTCGATTTTAATGCCTAGGATTTTCAAGCAGGCCGTGACAGAACCAACCACTGACATGGATCAAAGACTGCATTTTGTGTACCAAGACAGTTGAACTTTGCAGGAGACGTACAAATTTGTCCTCCAAAATTCCAGAAGTTAGCAAACGCACGACCTAATACACCTGTCACATTTGGCGAAAATCGATCGGACGACGATTCTGCGGCGATCGCCCGAGCCTCGCTTATAATAATAACTTTATTGCAAAACAATTGTACAAGCAAGGTATAAAGTATGGCTTACATGTGACATTGGCGGTTTTCAGGTCAAAAATACGCGCAACCCTCTGTTGATCTTAAATATGGCCGATCTTCCATCGATACGCCCGAAGATCGTGGATAATGTGACAGGGGTATTAGACCGCCATGTTGAAAAACGGTATTGTCGAAAGAATTATCAAGAATGTCTTAAACACCTGGATATCTGAAGTGTGAACATGTATGCTGCATAATTAGATCTCTTCAACTTCGCCGTTTTCTTCGTATGAAGTTCTTGGGGTATCCGATGGAATTATGTTAGCACGCTGGAGAATAATTAATAGCCCACTTAATATTTTAAAATTTGATTTGTTTGAGATGCAAATAAAGTGATAAACCACTGGAAATGATATAGGAATAGATATAAAAATACGTACACGAAGAGCTTAAAAGTTGTATAAATCTCATGAATATTGAGTTTAGTTCTCTGTTTGTGTTTCTTCTGTATGTGTCCAGTTTGCCAGTTGATTTTGAATACATAAACAGAGTGTCCAACGATCGTTAACACCTTTCATAATACCCCCCCTCACATGTAGCGAACATCGATCGGACGACGAGTCTGTGAGCTCTAAATTACGAGGAGGCATGACCCTGATGCCGATGAAGAAATGGCAGAGTTCCCCCTTCCCGTCAGTGTCATGCCTCATCGCAAGTAGAGCTCGCAGACTCGTCGTCCGATCGATTTTCGCTTCATGTGAGGGGGAAATAAGTGACTCCATATACTAGTGTTACACTTGTAAAGAGTTGAGAAAAAAATGTATTGAAAATGTATAAACATTAATTCAGTTCAGTAAGACCTGTGTATCCACCACAGAACGTGGTTCATCCAGGGGCATCCGGTGATGACTCCTCTCGGTAGGTTGGTTAACTCTTCTGCATATCATATAAATATTCGACTCCATCACATCCCATTTTCACCCCCACAGTAACAAATATGAGAAAGACTTATGAATAGAAAGATTTAATAAAAACAGGTAAAAATGTATTTCCATTCACGCAACGGTTGTGCATGAAAATTTGATTTTTTTTCAAATTTTGATTCATTTATAGAATGGTATTCTACGTTTAGTCATACTCTGGTATGAATGTAATTAGGTAGGTGACAATAAGTCGCAATATGGTAATCTGACAGCTCGCCCTAGTTCTTCAACAAAAAATTTTTTTTTAAATATCTATGAATAATTCCGATTAATGTCCTGATTGTCTGATACATAAACCGGATGCGTAAGTCTTTTGGTGTTTGTATTTTCTCACTTTTATTTAAGGATTCAATTTCTAGCCTAAGATATAGTTTCTACACGATCTTTTAATAATTTGCGTCGTTTTTATCCTCACGATTTTCCCAACAGTAAAGGTCAATATATCCCTGCACAGAAACAATTACTATTCCTAGACTAATCAAACCCTGGATCGTATGACGTAGGGTTGCCATGACGATAACGTTTTTTTTTTAATATCAAATACCACCTGTGTTGCAAGACGGCGCATCCATGAATATAACCGTGCTAGGTGGAGAAAGGCAGGGTGTTGGTGACGGTTCCCTCTAGATGGGCGTTGTGAGGAACTTCCTTCTGTATTCCTTCAGGTGTGTGGGCCTTGTCAAAGCTATCTCGGGTAAAGTCGGCCCAGCACCGGAGAAAGCCGTCATGAGTGCCGCGGAACAGTCACCGGAAAAACCGGACAAAGACGCCGAAGCAAACGGTACGGATATATATCACAATCTCACTTACTCAATCATTCCCTTTCTTGTACTTTATTCTATAATTATATACAGCTACGCTAGTGTGTCTTGCTATTCCATGCGTGTGATAAATGTTTAATCTATGTAAATTCGTGTGAGATATGTTTTGTTTATTGTTGCCATGAGTGCTGTTTTTTTCCGTTATAGAATATCTCTGCCAACCAGCATGGGAAATTGTCTGAGTGCTTTATGAATAAATATTACGCCTGTGTGAGAAATGGCATGTGTTAAGCAAAAGTCCCCTGCCATATTCGTCACGAAACAGAGACCCAAATATAAAATTTGGTGTTAAAAATACACACTCCCTCAAGCAATATATGTTATGATAACGTATCACAGACGTATATGAAGTAGTAACAGTGCTCTACTTCTAAATCTCTGTCGACATACGCACAACTTATTTTTCAGATGATTTCAAAACATGATTTCAGGAAGCTTTACAATTCTGAAAATATTTTCGTCGCTATTTTCCTGTGCAAAATTAGGACACGCCTTACTCAGATAGCTACTAGTATATAAGAGGGACGTTGCATCGCAGTCCGTGTGGTGCGATTGGGCATGCGCAATCATACCTACTCCACGAGGACAAGGAAAATATTATATTTATTCAAAAGAATCTTTTTATAACTTGTTGCATCATTGAAAAAATATCGCGTAAAACGCAGAACATCCAGACTTATATACTTCGCTTGATAGGTTTACTTAGAGACGTGTATGCTGCCGGTGTCTGGCGTGGATTTTCTTATTCCTGGGGGTGTCGGAAATATAACGTTTCTATGAATCCGAAGATGTTGCGAAAGAGGAAGAGAACTCGGGATATGCATACATGGCTGAAGAGTAAGTGATGAATATATGTTTACATGTATGACACGGGAAGCGTGTTTAGATCCGTGAGTCGGTTAATGCATGCTCAGGACGAATGCACGCACCGGGGCTTCAGTCTGGATGGGGACTTTTTTTACCAATCAATGAAGTCAGCCAAGACACCGTTCAACCCCTATTTGTCATGGTTCGTCTTTTGCAGCATGAGGTATCATGTATGTCTATGTGTGTGTGTTTGTGTGTGTTTGTGTTTGTTTGTGTATTTGTGTGTATGTTTGTGTGTGTGTGTGTGTGTGTGTGTATGTGTGCGTGTGTGTGTTTGTGTTGGTGTATTTGTGTTGTGTATGTGTTTGTGTGTGTTTGTTTGTGTATTTTTGTTGTGTGTTGTGTGTGTCTGTGTGTTTGTTTATTGTGTGTGTTTGTGTATGTGTGTTTATTTATAAATAATATTTATGACGTCTGCTACATGTTGCACTACTTCTTCGAAAGCAATTTCAAAACCACTTGCTTGCTCTTTTGAAGAGTGACACAGGTTCGACTTATAGATTCATTTCTTCTGTACAATGTAGAACTTTACATCATATTGCAGACTATGTGTTAAACGTTTCTGTCGACATGCTTTTGAATTATTTTTCATTTCAACCTTGTGCGCAACATTGTTCTATGCAATAAGTAAGTTACTATTCAACCAAAGAAAAAAAAATTAAAGAAAGATAAATTTCTAGCCCTTAAAACGTAATAATTTTGAGCTATTGCTGTATTGATTGCAGTTAACGTTGATCTTCAACAATTAGGATCAACCTACTCAGAGTTGGATCGTCTTACAAAATGCAAGTATTATAAATCATATTTTCAAAGAAACGTGATGCAAAAGTGGCATCATGGTTTTAGTCCATCTCTTCATTATCCCCAACAACGTTGTTGCCAATTTCCTTCTGTTTTATACCTGTTGTAGTTTCTTATGATAGTTATGAATATTCGTGATGACGATTGTGTTTATAATGATGATTTTGACGCTTTGATCTTTGATCTCAGTAACTGTTCCCGAGGTGGCTGCTCTGGGGCTGACCACGATGGTTCCGTCCACCAACCACCTCTCTCCCGGTCCGCCCCCCAACACCATGAACTACGCGGACATCGACTTCAAGAACATGCCGGCAATACCAGGGAAACCGGCCAGGGACGGCCAAGATGGCGACAACGTCAGGTCAGTCTTACAACTCATTCCATAAAATTGTTTATCTATTGTTTATTTATTATCTACCGTTACCGCACTATGTATGTCACCTTACTTGTATCATTTATCGATTGTGATTTATTTAGTCTAGTATAGCGCTTATTATTAGTTTAAGCTACGTAGTACGCTTTTCTCTCCTTCTGTACCTTTTGTATGTATTGCTTTTGTATTATGTTTTATGTATTTCCTCGTGAAAATAAATAAACAAACGAACAATAAAACCACCGAGAGTATTTGAGGATTTACAGTAATGTCTTTTTATTTAATCAAACGCAGCTACGTCATAATATTCTGATGTTATAGTCTACCTTAAAGTTTGCTTGTTTGCTGCTGCAATATGTCCTCGTCTATTCTCGTTTCCTATATGCGAGAGTAGTGCATGTTCTTTACTGGTCCGCTATCCAAGATGGCGGACCTCTTGTTTTGGTAAACATTACATTCAAATATGTCTACCGCTAGCATGATTAGATCGCGTTGCTATCGCGCTTCCGCCCACTCCACAACAGCAAACATGTCTATCCCAAAGGCCAGTCAACCCTGCACGTTATACAACTGTGCCCGGTTTTGTTGTTGTTTCTTCAACATACATAGAGAATACTGAGCGATCGCGATGATGTCACGGTGACGCAAAAAGCAGGTGTTTGGCAAAAGACTGATTTACATATCAACCAGTAATGTTATCTGCTACTTTAAATATCAATTTTCAATCCAATCTACTGACATCCTGGTAGGCACCAGCCTCAGATATAAACAACAACGGCGATCGCTCGAATGAGACTATTTTTACAAGCTTCTATTTCTGTACCTCGCCTTAGGGTGAAGCCTGAGGACTTGACGTCCATGTACGCAACTATTCTCCCCAAACACATGAGGTGGGTGGAATGTATGGAGATCTACACTTTAATCTACTATATTGCTATCTGCCTTTTGTCGGTCAATAGACAGATTGGGATGTCGGTCCATTGGCCGTGTTCACGTTTTGATTCAGCATAAAGATTATAACTATGCTTCGTTACCTGCCCTAATGTGTACGGTTTGTCTTTCTTTCACGCACAGGCCAAACAAAGGTGCTTCGGTAAGTATTTAATTGAAACAATGAACATTGATAAAAACTGTTCTATCATGGATTTGGAAAAAGTGAATTTGTAAATGCATGTATCTGTACTTTTCTGACCATACTGCTTGTACCATGCTATTATTAGATATAGTTAACTTTTAGACCAAATAAGAAACTTTCTATATTGTCTTTACACAGTTTGTACCATTCTGTGTTAACTACAATTAGCCCACTGTCAAGAATTTGTGATAAACTTTTATTATTGATCATCATTATTGTATTTGATCTTCTGTGGCGAAGGGCACCAAATTGCAGAAATAGTTCTCTTTTCAGAATTAATGTTTTCATCGTTGAAAGCAATTATTAACTTAAAAGATGTGTAGCAAGGAAGATGGACAGTTTCGTACCTCCTTGGTACATTGTTCTTCCTCTTTCTTACGACTTAGCTATCGTGGACTTTCTAAGACAAGAAGAACATGGAATAGTATGGACACTATGTCTCTTTTTTTTCAAGGATGTGCCACCACCTGACGTGAGCCCTGCCGACCGTAAGCGCATGGCCATGTACAACCCCGAAGTTGACAGTCCGGAGCCTCCCAAAGAACCGAGCACCCCTCCCCTTCCGGACCGCACGGAAGACGCGAAGGATAAGAACATCCCGGAAGTCACAACAACGCCCCCTGACGATCTGGACGACCTTGAAGAGGACTTCAATCCAAACTATGCTAGGATTGATCTAAAGGTATCTGATCAGTTATCTGATTTATACTTTGAAATATGGTCTACTTTTCCTTCGTAGAAACAGGACAATCTTTTGCTTGATTTTCACTGACAGAATAGAGTGAAATGAAAAAGGCAGCCAAGGTAGTAGAAAATTGAGAAAACAAAGACACAGAAATGAAATAATTGATCGTAGCAGCTCCGTTTCGATTCAAAAGACATCTGAAGAAAAAAGATACTATAAAAGGTCTCAATATCAAGAAACAAAAAGCTTTGTGCAAACATAGAAAATCATATGTAATCGTATGGAGAAAGTGTTGACACAATACCTGTCCGGGTTCTCAAAATGTCAAAATGCCTTCATCTCTGAGGCGTCACCAAATATTACAGCCTTTCTTGGGGAGTTGATCTGAACACCGAAATCACTTTCAGAATAGCCATCTGAATCGTGACAGAACGTCTAATAGCGAAACACGTTATCATATCAGCTAGAAAGCTGCCTAGTGTTCACGTTGTAATGTCCCTGTTACAATTCAAAGAAAGTAAAAAAAAATCCTTTCCCCAGGATCTGGTAGGGCTGAAGCTGAGCTGTGACAGCGGGACGTGGAAGAACAAGCGGGAGTCGTGCACGGACAGCATCTCCGCTGATGAGGTGGAGGAGGAGGGAGCTTCAGCAGCGGCAGACTGTCCTGTGAGTTGGTCTTTTTTACAAAGATATCTTTAGATACTGTAAATGCAGAAACTTTCGCGGTGGTTTGATGTTCGCGGTTTTCGCGGTGGCCGCTTCACTGCGAATTTAAAACCACCGCGAACATTTCCAGGGCATTAAGATACTGCAGTGCTTGATGCTACCGCGAAATTAAATCCCCGCGAACATAAATGCATTTACAGTAATCAGATGTATTCTAGGTACTAGTATTAGATCTGGGACATATTTTTCATCTATATCGATATGCATGTATCATAGCTCTTGAATATTTTAGATATAAATTTTATGGAGAATTTAGATATCAAGATAAGGAGGCACAGGGTGGCTTGACCATACATAACGTTATGGACAATGATCGAAAGAGACATTGGACTGTCAGGGTTTGCTTTAATGTCTTCCATAATTGACAGGTCATACTGGAAAAACATTATAATATGTACCTCACCGGTGAAAAACCGGATGCATGATGATGGTGGTGATTGCAGGGTTAAAAACAATTGGTCCAGCTAATGGCTTGCTTCATTTTCCAGCTGAGAGTGACACGCCTATAGTACATATTCATTCTATTCAGGCTTGTATAATCTTCACAAACATTGAGTTACGATTTGCCGTGATATGACTAAGAACAAGTTCTGAATGTCCGATGAAAAATTGAGAACGGTATTGTCGGAATAGAACAAAATACCTGCAGCTAGGTCTAGCTACATTGGCAAGCGTTAGATTAGATTTAGCAAAAAGGCATTGCTGTACCTGAGTAGCTCTTTCTGTTGCGCTCTGCTGCGGTCTGGGCGAACTAGGTGTAAGTCTAGGACAGAAGACTGATGAAAATAGCATCTCCTCCGGCCCTCTTCAAGCAGTGAACCCTTCTAAAGAAATACAACACGTTTTACGTTGTCATAGCCTACCCGTTTACACCTTGCAAGTGCCCGATACTCTCTCGCATTTCTCGCATTGCTGTCAATAGATTTAGGAGAGCGGGTCAAGAACGAACCTATTATATGAAAATAGCATCTCTTCTGGCCCTCTTCACGCGGTGAACCCTTCTAAAGAAATACAACAAGTTTTACGTTGTCATAACCTACCCGTTTGCACCTTGTAAGTGCCCGATACTCTCTCACATTCCAGCAATTATCTGCTGTCAATAGCAGCTGTCAGAATGCTGTTTTAGCAAAGCGGGTCAAGAACGAAAACTATCAGACTCAGGCGAAGAGAAATTTTGATTTTTTTGATTTTATTTATTTTGCACAATCATTAAAAAAGTTAACATAAAACAAATTAAAGGATGAAAGTACATGCAGGGGGGAAGAAAAAAGCCTCGTGGCTTGTACAAAGTCTTCCTCCAAAGTAACAAGATTGAATAGACGTGAAAAAATTATACATTAGACAATAATGTAACCAAAAGAATTATATCAATTAACAAAAAGGAAATAAATCATAATAGTTCAATAAATGATAACTAATGCAATATCATAACGGCGAAATGAATGAAATGATGTAATAAGAATATAACATTGAAAGAAAAGTAACAACTGACAATGAATGGGAGATTAATTAAATGTTTGATTATCTAATAATGACTTTTTTAACAGGTTTTTGAAGATGGATGGTGAATGACTAAGATGTAAGGTTTCATTTAAACTATTCCAGATTTGCGGACACCTGAACAGCATGGAAAACTTTCTTTGTTGTGTTTTTACTTGTATCTGTTTTAAATGGTTAGACTGTCTGGTATGGTACTGATGGTGGTCTGAATTGTGATGGAAAAGGTTCTGGAATTGCTTTGGTATACAAGAACTATTAATGGTTTTGTGAACAAAAAGGCAACTTTGCAGTTTGTTTATATCATATATAGTTAATACTTTTAAATTACAAAACAAAGATGCAGAAGGGAATGTATACGACACATTTGAGACTATTCGGACGAAGCGTTTCTGCAGAAGAAGTAGAGGTTTAAGTGATGTGGAGTATGTACTCGCCCATACGATGTTACAATATGCAAGATAGGGATATAGTAAACTATAGTATAATATCATATATGTTTTAGAAGATAGTAGCGTTGCGATTTTTCTGACAATACCTATGTTTTTATAGATTTTTTTGCAAATAAGGTCAATATGTTTTTTCCAGGTAAGTTTGTCATCAATGGTGACACCTAAGAAACACGTGTGCGTAACTTGATTAATTGGTGTGTTATTAATAGCTATTTTAACATTTTCCTTATTGTATTTTTTCTTCCCTGCAAAAATAATAAAATTTGTTTTCTTGACATTTAAGGATAATTTGTTAATTTGGAACCATTTGTTTACTTTGTCTAATTCTCTATTCATTTTACTGATTAATATACCAAGGTCAGAATGTGATGAAAACAAGTTAGTATCATCTGCAAATAGTAGTGCATATAGTTCATCAGATACATTAGCCAAATCGTTTATATATATGAGAAATAATAGAGGACCAAGAATAGAACCTTGAGGGACGCCACAGGAAATTGATCTTGTATCTGAGGAGTAGGTATTATTAGAAACATACTGTTTTCTGTTAGATAAATAGTCTTTTAGCCATGTTAAAACATATCCTTGAAAGCCATAGCAGTTAAGTTTTTCTAATAGAATTTTATGGTTCACGGTGTCGAATGCTTTCGACAAGTCCAGAAACACACCAATGGTGAATTCATTCTTTTCTAAGGCCGAGGTAATTTTATCTACTAATTTCAAAAGTGTCATATATGTTGAATGGTGTTTACGGAAGCCATATTGGTGTTCATGGAGAATGTTGTTATCTTCTAAGTGCTGTAGAATTCTCTTGTATACTAATTTCTCTAGGACTTTTGAAAATACCGGCAAAACTGATATGGGGCGGTAATTTGACAGTAAACAGGTGTTTCCCGATTTGAAAAGCGGTATGACTTTGGCTATCTTTAAATCATTTGGGACCATACCAGTTTCCAAGGACAATTTTAATATATACGTGAGGGGCTCTAGTATTGAGCTGCTGACTTGTTTTATTAAGGAGGTGCTTAATTCATCATTACCAGGAGCAGAGTTCTTAAGATTACAAATAATATTTTGGACTTCGGATACAGTGGGTGTTTCAAAGAAGCTATAAGATGGGTAGACATTGTTAATGAAAGATAGAGGAGAACAGTCAGTCTTGTCGATCTTTTTAGCTAATGAGGGTCCAATATTAACAAAAAAGTTATTGAAGGCATCTACAATGTCTTGTGGGTTTGATATTTCATATGTGTCGTCACAGAGTTTGCTAGGAAGGACATTCGATTTCTTTTTTTTATTAAGAAGCTCGTTTATCAATTTCCATGTGGTTCTTATGTTATCTGTTGTCTCCTTGAATTTTTTGTGATAGTGATTCCTTTTAGATAAGCGAATTAATGTGTTGAATTTATTTCTGTAAGTTTTATATGTCTGGAAAGAAGTTGGATTTGGATTCCTTACATATTTTTTGTATAACTTGTTTTTCTTGATGGACGATTTATGAAGCGCAGGAGTGAACCAGGGTTTGTTCTTTTCTACATTACGTTCGGAGTGAGTAACAATCGGGAAACATTCTTCAAACAGAGAAGTAATGACTTGAATAAAATGACTGTAGGCATCATTTGTGTCAGAGTAATTGTATAATTTGTCCCATGTTACATCCGCTAGTTGGTTTTTGAATTTAGTGATATTGGAACTAGTAAATTTGCGCAAACGTCGTTTTGTACTGTTAGTTTTACTCACATCGGATTTACATTTCATTATGTAAAATATAGGTAAATGGTCCGAAATATCTGTTACAAGAGTGCCAGAAGTATAGGATTCAGATAAGGAGTTTGTTAATATATTATCGATTAGGGTCGCAGATTTGTCAGTTATTCTTGTTGGTTTGGTGATTGTGGGATACATACAACACGAGAATAGCATATTTAAAAAATCTGTCGTTAGAGTATGTCTTTCATTTTTTAGTAAGTCTATATTGAAATCGCCAAGAAGAAAACATGTTTTACCTTCCTTACTTATTGTATCCAGTGTTGTCGCAAGATGACTAGTAAAGTCCTTAATATCCGTGTCAGGCGGTCGATATACACATCCTAATATCATATTCTTACGAGTAGGAGAGGAAGACACTGGAAGTTCAATAAAAATGGACTCCACATTTCCCTCATGCGAATGTATAGTTAAATCGTCCCTTTGTACAAACTCAAGATTTTCGCGTATAAAGAGAGATACTCCACCACCAACTCTGTTCGATCTACAACGATGTACTGAGGTATAGTTTGGGAAATCATACAGTTGAAAAGTACTTTGAGTTAGCCATGTTTCAGATAAACCTATAATAGAGAAGTCATGATTTAGAGTAGATAGATAGTGGGTAAAATTGTCGAAATTTCGCGGGAGACTTCTAATGTTTAGGTGCAACGCTGAGAAAGCGTTAGTGTTATGGCCTGACTTAAGGCACATGGAGTTAAACTGATTTTCAGAGTAGTTAACGCATGGGGTATTCGTATTTGTATCTAAAAAGTTTCCGTAGAAGTTTACATCTGGATCCCAGCTGTCAGTGAAGTTTGATTCCTTATCTGAGTCGAGCATGAAGGGGTTAAAGATCAGGTTACCATCTTCAAAATTATATGGTGTACTATTGAAATCATCTGTTTGAGTGGATGTGTTGGACATGGTCTATATAAGCATAATTAATATACAACATTACATAGTTATACATCATTACATAGTAAAATATACATGGGTGGAAAACTATATTTGAATGGTCGCATCTAGAAGTATCATACATGAAATATTATAGGTCTACTTACTACACACAATAAATGTAATACAGATGGAAATAAGCTTTACGACATTTCCTGATTAGTTTTCTTCCTGATGACGAGTCGGTCGTAACTGATGATAGCGAACTCTCCACGTTGTCTGGCTTCCCTCATCTTTGGCACCAGCTCTGCGCGTCGTTTTCGAACTTGATCTGAAAAGTCTTCATTGATGTAAATGTTGGTATTCTTGAGGTTGGATCGGGCTCTGTTAAGGATCATTTGTTTGTCCTTGAAACGCAGTAGCTTGACCACAACTTGCCTTGGGCGGGGGGAGTCATTTCTGAAGGGACCATTCCGATGAGCTCTTTCTATTTCGATTGTCTTTGAGTCTAGTTGTTTTTGTATCATTTTAGTTGCGTCATTGATCAATGTTGACGCTACGTAAGGCATTTTACGGTAGTATTCATGACGTATACACTATACTTCCCTCCGTACTGAATAGTCTGCTTTCCTGGAAATTATGAATATTGATGACGTCAGCTTGGATGAAAACAACACGGTTATCAATAGTGGCTTTCAGGTTGGTTATCTCTGAATTAGCTTCGTTCAGTTTGGTTTTCAGAGTGTCAACTTCATGCTGCGAGAACTGCAAAGAAGACTTCAGCTCCTGTACGTCTCTAACTAGATTGTCAAATCGGTTATTAGTAGAGGTCATGACAGATTCTATGAATGATTGAAAGATTGATTGTTGTCTTTGTAGTAAGTCTTCATACTTTGCCTGCTGTTGCTCCAACAAATCCTTTATTGTGGACATGTCATCCTCTGACAAGTTTTGTTTCCGCGGCGGCATCGTGAGATTGATATGCAAATGACCACACCTGAGAGATATGGCGATGCTCAACTCCAGCCCTCTGCAACTCTGCAAGGGTGTAATAAAATACAGCAGCAAACGGCAGAAAGATCGCAGGAAGATAATGATATAGTATAGAAGTGATGGTGTAGTGGAATCTGCTGTTGTAAAAAAAAACTTACCGGCGGGGGCTCCTCAAAGGAGCCCGCTGCGGTTGTGACGCTTCAGGTAATATGGCGGCTGGCCAGGGCTAGTCAAACAGGAACGGCTCTCGTCTTCAGCAGATCAGACGTCGGAACCACCTCATATCAGCTCAGCAGACAGTCCACAGGCTCCAGCACACGTACACTCACAGATGAACTCGAAAAAATAACTTTAGCGTACAGTTTCTGGTTAAAGATCGTAGGTAATTGAAGAGCACTGAAATTTAGCCACCTCTTCCATTGGGCGATACCACTATCATTCAGATATAGTAAGGATACAAGGCAGAATTTCTAACAGTGTCTCCAGTGTGCTTACTGAAGTACACACTCCAGCACTTGCTCATCTCTTCCTTCTCCATCCAGGCAAGGAATTCATCTCAAGAGCTGAATTGGTGTGTTTTCTTCCCAGCTTCCAGAAGTACCATGGTACATGGGATATAAACCGACAGGAAATAAACCCGCAAAGGTTTTCAGAGGGAGTTTTGTGATCTTTTAGCAGATGAAAAATATCATTAGTTATCGGTTAGGGCAGCGCTTTGAGAGTGCCGTTGATATCTTGTATTGGGAACAACATTTTGGTTTAAGATACTTCAGTAGGAGTCAGTGCATGTGGGCCTTTCACTGCGGAGTCACTGCCTGTCTCACCATCGGGCTGGTCTGGTGTGGCAGCCTGTGTCATGTACAAAAACATGTAGCTATCACGGATACTCACCTTTGACGACAGGGTTTTTTGAGCTTATATAATAGTACTCCCTCAACAGCAACCCCTCCCTCTTCTTCAATCTCTCATATGGGAACCCTGCCTTTTCCCCCAATGTCGTCTAAAAGTAGTTATAAAAAGAAATTAGTTGTCATGTTCAGCAGCTGTAAATATACGGAGAGCCATTCCAATATCACCAGAGATGTTAAGTAAAAAATTAAATACTAAGTAAATAAAATTTTGTTTACACTCAAACGTACGGAATACTGATGACCAGTTTTTGTGTTTATTGTAGTCTAGGGCTGCCAACTTGCACCGGGCTTCATAGACAATGGGCGGAATGCATACCTTTTGGAGACATACATTAGGATGTGGTTTTGGAAGGACTCCAGATCAGATTTTGCTTTGAAGTGAATTTGGAGTATTATAAATCTCAGTACTACTATACGCCATTGGTGCTAAAAGCGCAACACATTACTTACTTTAACTTCACACAATAATCATCATTCTCTTTCTGTATTGCTATTTGGATGAACTATAACTCGTGTTGTGCAGCTGCACAAGGTTATCAAATGTAATAAATTACCCATGCTACATACATCTTGTTGTTATTACTATAATTTCAGTCTACAGAAGAAGGAGAAGTGAACAAGTCACAGTCAGGTACCGGTCTTCATAATGTTGTACTATTCACGATTTTTCTTCTTGTCGGCTTTGACCTCAACTCTACACTCCTCCAGGCCTGTAGCCTCATCTGCTTCCTTGATCAACTCCTTTGCCAGATCTGTCCTCTTATTCTGCATACCCCGAACTGTTCCGGCGTGTCCATCCTTTTACTGGTAAGGAAGACAAAAAAATATTAGTACATATCCATTAAAGAAATATACTACAGTCCCTCAAGATAGTGTTGTCCCTCCTGCCTGAACAGTCTGCCTTTTTGGCATGTTTCATGTATCATTCATCTTGCTTTCTACTTTGTGCAACAGTAATTGGCTCCGGCGATGTGTAGGTCGACGAAAGCCTGGTCTCCCTCGACTTTTTTCTTGTACACCGTCTCTATGTGGAAGTCTTGGAATTCTTCCTCTGGAGACCTAACTTCGTTCACACTCTTCGCTCGGCACACAGCAGCGAAGTGGTTCTTTTTTCCGCACTTTCTGCATTCTTTTCCGTTTGCAGGACACTTGTCTGCTGTGTTGTGGCCTTTGCCACATCTTCCACATGTGTTGGTTGGCCTCGTGTACTTGGGCTTTCCTCTCCCGCCACTCCCCGTTGCTCTAGTTTTTCTGAAAGGTCTGGGCGGGACGTAGGGTGTCCTGTGTTGAGTCTGAACTCCATGCACGTCGTTGCTGGGAACTGGTTGGGCGATCGATTTCAAAGTTGATTGGTCGGACTCATAGGTCCTGGCCACCCGTATGGCCTCATCCAACTTTAGTTCAGACCCTTTGTTCAGACCCTTTGCCGATCAGCCTCTTTCTAACTTCGTTTGAGTTGGTCCCGAACACTAATCGGTCCAATACCATTTCGTTGGTATCCTTGAAATTACAATCTTTCGCTAGATTGATTAATGCTCTAATAAACTGTTCAACTGGCTCATTCGCGCCTTGGGTTCTGTTGTGGAATTTGTATCTTGCCAGCACCTGGTTTGACTTTGGCTTGACATACGTTGCAAATTTGTCGTAGTACGTTTTCAGTTTTTTCTGGTCGTCGTTGTCCCCAAACGCAAACGTGTTCAATATGTCTCTGCCGGACTCATTGATCCAGATCTTCAAGAACGAGACCTTGACTACTTCGTCCTTGTCTTTTAACGGACCGGAGAACATGAGTTCTGCTAGCCTGTGTTTACACAAGCTCTCGCCGGCTGGGCTTAATGACCCCCTCCCCCGAGACGGGTGGCGGCAATTGTAGGGCCGGCCGCTAGGGGCTTGATTTTAGTCAGGCTAGAGTTCTGCATGTTCCTTAAATCTCTTCCATGCCTCAACTAGAGCTGGGTTTGTCCAGTCTATGCACTACTAGTATCTACCTTGTCCTCCTTTGGCAGCGCATTGCCTATCCTATTCACCCCCGGACCGCTGTCGGGGGCGGACCGCTCAAGTTGGGGGCATGCTGGAACGAGGGGTCTTCTTCGGTTCTCCGCGGAAATCCCCTGCCACGTGGCCCGACGCACCACACCTGTAACACTGGTCTGAGTTGCGGTTGTTATCCACACAACAATACAGCACGACAAAGGTAGACAAAACAAACCTTATCCTCTTGGCTTCATACTTGAGTTTGAACCTTCCGCTGCCCGGGCCGCCGCGTCAATTCTGCTGTCCGGTCCGACAGAACTGAGGTATCCAATAATAGCACCCTGGTCTTGAAGTTTTAGTTTGTACTTCGACTTTGGCATATTTACACAATGATGCGCCTATCAGAGAATAATACACAAGTTATGAGAAATGTCACAATTGAGGATTTTACAATTTTGTTGACTAGCAAAAAATGACAAATTTTAACCTCCCTGGTCACCATCTCTTTTTTTTTTTTTTAATTTTTTTATTGATTTTCAAAGAAACGAAACACATACAAACACATGCATGGCACGTAAATCGTAAACAGAAAGAGACATGTGTGAACCTATAAAACTGATAAGTAAAACACAGTGAACTTAATAAGAAATGAAGTTCAAGAAATTATACCCCAATTACCGTTGCAGTAGTACATGAGACATATCAAATTATATATAACCAATCAATTTACCCCATTTACCAATATGCTTTTTAGTTTTGTTTAGTCTTATGGCGATGATATTTTCTAATTTAAAATAATATGACATATATGAAATAAATGATTCTAGGCTAAGACGTCTGTTGCGGTATTTGAAAATAAAATGTTTACCTAACAAAATAACAAAATTGGACAAAGCTGGAACACGATCACTTATAATACCAAATAACACATTAAACAAAGTATGATGTAAATAATTCCCAGTGTGCTTAAAATACCAATCCTGTACCTGTATCCAAAATTTTGTAACAATCCTACAATCCCAAAATAAATGAATGTCTGATTCTTCCTCTTCTGTGCAATAACTGCAAAGTGATGTATCTATTACCCCCCACCTGTGCAATATCTTATTGGTAGTTAGAAATTTAAATAGTAATTTGTATTGAAACATGCGTAGTTGGGAATCAATGGTAACTTTATAGGGTAAACTGTATACTATTTTCCATTGTATGGGTGTGTTTAAGTATTCCCCCCACGATCCGGTCAGAGATATCCCATAACCTGGCGTCAGACATGAAAAATGAATACAAATGTTTATTGATATTTGGAAATTGAAGCCAGTTTATGTTTCTACACGCCGGAACACAAACCCTTAACTCTGGTGACACCTGTCGCAGTAAATGTTTCCAATTGCTAGGAATTGCTGATATGATTTGATTATACTTAAACTCTGCACATGTGTCCCCAAATTTTAATAGTAAGTCTTGGAAAGTTAAAAGCTTATTTTGTGAGTCTAAAATATCATTTACAAAGACTACCCCCCTGTTGTATAGTGACATCAAAAAGCATGGTTTTCCGGATATGCGAATGTGTGAATTTAGGCAGATAGGCTGTTGTTTCACTTCCTGTGCAGTCTCTGGAGGGCGTAGTTGAAACTTTAGCCACGCCTGTATGACATGCCTAAAGAATTGACTGATTTGTGCCTTTTCTTTCATAACTATTTCGAAATCACGAAGTGTGAGTTGCGAAAAGGGAAATACATTAGTTGTAAATAAAACACTTGAGCAAAGTAGCAGTTTAGAGCAGAACCATTTATCATTATGGTACAATTTGGGCACCCAAGAAGCCTTCAGGGTAAGATCAACAGCCTGCAAGTTCCTAAGTTTGAGATCGCCATATTCGTAGAGATTATAAACTGTTTTTCTTTTCACTCGTTCTGGTCCACCACTCCACAGAAACTTAAATATTTTTTTCTCAAACCTTTCGAAGAAAGAGGGAGGTGGAGAAGGAAGGGATTGAAACAAGAAGATAAATTGCGACACTATCAGGGAATTAATTAGAGTAACCTTACCTAGAAGAGAAAGTAGTTTTCCTTTCCAGGGATTTAAAAGCTTATCTATCTTTGATTCTTTTCGGTCAAAATTCAAAGCAACAATATCTGATAGATACTTGGGGATATGGATTCCTAAAATGTCTACAGGGCCATCTGTCCACTGTAATGGTAGTAAGCAAGGAATAAAGAAGTTGGTGTCTCTTAACGAACCTATTCGTACTATCATACACTTATCAAAATTTGGCACTAAACCTGACAATGTTGAGAACACTTCTATGTCTTTTACCAAGGCATACAGGGTACCAAGCTTTGGAACCAGGGGAAAATTGGAATCGTCGGCAAATTGTAAAAGTTTTGTTTCAAGACCATATGTTGTTAAACCTTGAATTTCAATATTACTCCTAATTTTCATAGCTAGTAACTCCACACCTAAGACAAATAAGTAAGGCGAAATGGGACATCCTTGTCGGACTCCACGGTTAAGGGCAAACGACTCGGAAATATAACCATTATTGATGATTTTGCTAAAAGTGTCTTTATACAGAACTTTTATCCATGTAATAAATGAATCACCAAAACCGAAATACTTCAAAACCTTAAAAATGAAATCATGTCGAATTTTATCGAAAGCTTTTTCAAAATCTGCACAAAATATCAAACCCGGCATTTCATTTCGGTCATAGTATTCTATGATTTCTAAAAGTCTCCGTATAGTGTCACTAATGGATCGCCCTTTCATAAAGCCAGTCTGATCATACGAAACAAGAGATGAGATAACATTCTTCATTCGGAGGGCCAAACATTTAGACAGTATACGGTTATCACAATTTAATAAGGTCACCGGGCGCCAGTTTTTTATATGCGAAGGTTCTTTGTCTTTTCCCGTGGAATCCTGTTTAAGTAATAACGTGATGAGTCCAGTTTTCTGTGTCTGATAAACAACCAACCTGAAACGAATGGTTAAAGGAAGCCAACAGTGGTTGTTTTAAACTTTGAAAAAAGACCCTATAAAATTCTATGGGAAGGCCATCTAAACCGGGTGACTTACCAACAGAAAATGACTCAATAGCATTTTTAGTTCAACTTCTGTAATAAACCCTTCACAGCTATCGCGCTGACTATCAAATAAACTTACTGGTGGTGGTTGCGGAAAGAAAGGCAAAAAGACATCGCTGTCTAGAGACATAGGGGGGGTCTTTGAAAGTGTACAGGTCGGCATAAAATTTTGTTTGTTGTCTTAAAATTTCTTCCGGATCAATTACCACTGAACTATCTGGCTTTACAAGTTTTGTCATATTCTTTCTTACATGTCCTCTACCATTTAAATTCATAAAAAATTTCGTACACTTTTCTCCTTGTTCCATCCACTTGGCTCTTTTGTTCATTATCAGATTATTAGATTTTGTTTGATAAACTATTTCCAACTCCTGTTTTTTACCCTGTAACTGGTCAAAAATGTCGTCATCCGGAGATGAGTCTAGTTCTTCTTGCAGCCTTTTGATCTCATCTATAAGCAATATTTCAGTATTTCTATTTTGTTTAAACTTCCAAGATGAAAACTTGATTATGTGACCACGCACAGTGCACTTAAAGGCTTCCCATACGATGTGTGGGTTAGCTGATCCCTCATTAAAGAGGAAAAATTCTGTAATAAATTTTGAGGTTTCTTTCACAAACAGCTGGTCACTCAACAAATCACAATTAAGTCTCCAAAAGCCAGGCCCCTTTGGTGTAGTAGATAAGAGTAAAGAGATACTAATTAAGGAATGATCCGATTTTAAGCTATCTTCAATTTTAACATTTTCTATAGAAGGGGTTAATGAAAAAAGTTAAAAAATAATCAATGCGACTGGCCTGAAGTCGGCGTCTCCATGTATAGCGGACGGCTGTTGGATGGTGGTATCTGTAAATGTCGACTAAGTCAAGGTTGGCACAAAGGGAGTTGATGGCTTGAAGGCAGTTTGGATGATAATTAGAAGTTTGGTGTCCAGCTCTGTCCAGGTTAGAATTCAATGCTGTGTTGAAATCCCCCACTATTATAGTATGTAAACCAGAAGATGTTAAAGACTGTACATTGTTTTCAAGATCGACAAAGAAAGATGGATTATCAGTATTTGGGGCATAAATATTTGGTAAAGAAAACCGGAATAGGTCAATAGTTAAATCCAATAACATCCATCGTCCTGAATTATCGTTCTGAGTTTGATGGACAGTAAAGATTAAATTTTTCTTAAATAAAATAAGAACACCCCTGCTATTACTTAAACCATGGTTAAATAGAATCGGACCCCCCCCCCCCCCCAATCTGATTTCCATCTCTCCTCATTCAAAGGTGTAGAGTGGGATTCTTGCAGGCAATATATATCATAAGACTTATCCTTTAGCCATGTAAAGATTTGGTTGCGTTTCCTGTGGTCGCCCAGACCGTTACAATTATAACTGCATATCTTAAGTTTTGGCAATACCATGAGACCTTTGAAAAGTAATATAAGTTGTCAAATATTTTGATAAAAAGGGGCGTCCACAGGATGCAAAACATAAGTTGGGCAAAGCTAATGTACACAAAGTAGCATAATTCTGTTGCAGGTAATTGGGGTCACTTAAACTACATAGCATAGGTAACACTTCAAAATTAGGTATAAAACACATGAAAACATAACACATCGTGCCATGCAGTAATAACGAAAATAATAAATAACAGAACATTAGAACAAAACAAAATAAAGCTCAACGGAACACAAGAGTTACAAAGCTTGGTGGCCCTTCCATCTCGTTGGCTCCGTCAAAAGTATCGCATTTGTTAATTCCACGGAAACATTGTGAAGATAAGAAAATTGGACCAATCTTACACTTCAATATTATAGAATAGTAGCTCTGTTTCTGAAAGTGACGTTTTGTAAGCTAAATCACCTTTCTTCTGAAACTTCATTTTGAACTCACAACTATCAGTCATTAGTAAGAAAATTGGTCCACTTCTTAACTCAAATGTACATAACGAAATCACCACTTTAGTGTAAATCAAACCGAACTCATATCAACGTAACGTGATCATCGTCTTAATATAATAAAGAAAAGTAATTATGGGAATCGGTCCGATTCAAAAACTAAGAATAGCATAACATGATCACCACTTTGGCATAAATCAAGCAGAATATGAAATCATAAACAAAATCCCATGATCTCTGCCTTGGAGTAGAACAAAGTCAGAGCTCAAAACAAACAACATAAATATGGGAATCAGTCTGATTCAAAACTCAAAACCACATAACATAATCAACATTTTGGTATGAAGTAAGTAAGTGGAAACAAAAATAACATGATCATAAGTTTTCTATAATCCAACTAAGTCAGAAATCAAAATAACAGAATATAACATCTGGATATGAATGAACACAAGTAGGAGAATCGGGCCGATTCAGAACTCAAACAATACTGTAACAAAAGAAAAGAACAGGCAGCAACGGAATACACCGGCTCGGCTGTGGGTTACGCAAGGTATGTTGACATTTCAAGTCGATTAAGTGCACGCTGATCAGCACGTGTTCCAACGAATGCTTGCACCTGTCAAGCCTGCAAGCCAATTCCAAAATTTAATGCCGCCGCATATTTCTTACTTCCTGTGACTTACAAACAAGACAGGAAGGTATTCTGATTCCTATATACTAATACTGTCTTCACATTCATAAAAAACACACCAGTGCCTCAAAGGGATGAGATGTTCGTTTAATAATTGCAGTCACATTTCAAACAACATGTTCACCATCATGTGTTCTTTGTAGATAGCATAAGGTCAATCGCATCGGCGCGTTTCTTCTCTTGACCGTTCACAAGTAACACTGCGTACGTTGCCTTAGGAGGCACCCAAATCGAAACCCTAGTATCAGTACCTTTGGCTTTTGCTGCTTCAGCGTCTCGATCGGGGACAAGGCTGGCCCTCGCTGCTTGAAGGGGAGGGGGGAGATGCTCGTAAACAGCCAGTCCCTCCTTGTTCCCGCGTAACTTCCTTCCCTCCCGTAGAATCTGATCTCGATCGTGAAAGTTCAACAATCTGACCAACAGGGGTGGGTTCGGGCGTGTTTTTGTAGGTCTGGAGAGGCGATGGACCGCGGCGAAAGGCACGGGCGCAAGATGAAGTTTCTCCGACAAAAAGACAGCAAATACCTGTTGTGAATCTTCCTCCTTGTTGCATGGCAGGCCTCTAATGATTATGTCGGCTTTCCTCGAATAACGCTCTGCCAGCAGGTCAGCTTTCAGTCTCGCACGTCGTTCCTCGTCCAGCGCTCGGCGTAAGTCTTGAATTTCCTCCGACTGGAATTCCGCAGCGTGTTCGTTGGCTCCCACCCGCTCGCGTAAACTGGTTAAGTCGGCTGACAAACCCTGGACCTTGTTGTCTAAAGCGCGAATTTGGCCAGACAGTTTTTCCCCAACGTCCTGAAACTGACCTAGTAGAGTCTCCTGTTGTTTTTGAGTCTGTTTGAGGATCAGATGCGCGAGCGTCTGAAGCTCAGGTGAGAGAGACTGCAACTCGTCGCTCCCCGTACAAGCCGCCATCTTTGGTGTCTTGGGTGGGGGGCAGCGTTTCAGATTCGGACTACCTTCTTCCGTGCTGCTAGAGCCCCTGGAGCGCCTAGTTCTCTTTCCCATTCAACAGTTCAAATGTAAACGTCCTAGACCCCCAGAAATTGATGCGGTTTGAGTTCTATTTAGACATAGCGTGGAGATTTAAGTAGGCAGGAGCGCACCTCAACCGTAACACACCTATCTGGGGGCCGCCATCTTGAATCCTCCATCCGAAGTTTGGCTCATTGAGGTCTTGAAAAATGCAAGAGCAATATCTGTTCCATAACATTGATACATTGATAACATTGAGTTTAATAAGGTAAATTTACTTCAGATCTTAGAAACCACATACATCTTTCTAGGTTTCATTGTAATTACCAGAAGTCACTGCTTTTGCTTAAGCCAAGTTTTTTCCTTCTCTGTCGAATGGTAGTAAGAATTTTCTCTTTTTTGTTAGACTTGCAGTGCAGGCCATGAGAAACCTCCATCCAGACGTGGTAGCAGCCATCAATGCTAAGGCACTCTACAGTAAAGAAGAGGAGAGTCTCCTGGCTAAAGTCACTTCAGTAAGTACACTGTAATTGTTTTTTTGTCACTCCATTTTTCAAAAGTTAACTTACAATTTACTTGTACATTCATAGATTATTTTTTTTGTTTTACAAGACAAGGACAAGGCCTTTGAAATTGCTGTTGTCACAATTTTTTGTTCCAGGACACCAAATATTCTCATCTTGTGAATTTTGCATTGAACTTTGTTCTTTTTCTTTTTTTTCATCAATTGGGTATAAAAAAATAAGTTCCCAGCCCTCCCGCAGGTCGGATCACCCTCCGACAGTTGGCCCTTGGGCGATCCCTTCCGTGGTCGGGCTGGCATCCTACAGAAACATCCTAGCCTGATTACCATCCACCATAGTGACCCGTGGCTCAATCCTTTCACTTGCTAACTACAGATTAGATAGCAAGCAAAAGGATTGGGCCAGTGGTTACTACAGAGGATGGTACTTGGGCTAGAAACAACCTGACATATCTCATGTAATTTTGCTGTTGTTTTTTGTACAGACGAGCCAGCCGACAGTAGACATATTTGCGGACCTCCTACAGAAACATCCTGACGTGTTTCACCTCAGCAGAACTCCCAAGGTGCTCCACACACACTGGCTCCAGATGAAACAGTACCACTTATTGGCTGATCAAACAGGTAACAGACCAATCAGAGAGCCCGTGTGTACTGAATAAGTGTCATAGAAGATTTCCAAAATGATCATTGTGCACAAATTTTTTACTGCTCATTTGACTTTCTGGTCCTTTTTGCTTTTATAATTCTACCTTTCTTTGTTCCTTATACCTTGATTTCTGCCTTCTGTCTATGTCTGTGTATGTTAGTCTATTCTTGTACTGTCACCTACCCACAACAGTCAACCAATGACTAGTAGCAGTAACTAGAAATGTATTTAAATATGTTTATATTTATTCTTATCCTGCCAAGAGACAATCAGAGCTTAGAACTGTGTTAGAATATTTGTTGTTTATTTTAAATACAGTCAAGAGACAATCAGAGCTTAGAACTGTGTTAGAATATTTGCTGTTTATTGTAAATATAACTTATGAGCATTTTTTTTTACCCACACACAATTGTAGGGCTAATTACACCATACTAAAAGGCTACGGGAAAATATTTAGCGTTTGCAAAGTTGTTGCCTTTCTAGTTCCATGAAAGTCTTGAAATTTTTTTCCAACAGTTCAGCCCCTGCCCCGTGGGGACCACATCCTCAACTTCTCCGATGCTGAGGACATGATCAACGACGAGGAACTCAAGGAAACGAAAGACGAAGTTCTGGAACACGGTAGGAACAGTTTCCTTTCGAAGGCTACTTAATTGTTGAACGATGACTGATTCTTTTGAGGGATGACCCTGTGGTTTAACTGGTAGCTGTCTCATTGTTGTTGAGCTTATTGTAGGAACAGTTTCCTTTTTGCAGGACACTTGCAGTGTACAAGAACACTGCCATATATTTTGTACCTGTATGTTTTTCTGATGAGGAATGGCTCACTGTTGTTGAGCTTCTGGTTTGAATAAGGTAGTAACTATATTAGCATGAAAGCTCATCTGTGTTGGTACAATCCGAGTTGAGGTTTGTATCTTTCACTCAACACAAGCAAATTGTTTACCTCGAATTTTTGATCGCAAAGAAGAAGGTCAACAGATGTGTGACCAATAATTTGAGGTAAGCAATTTGCTTGTGCTACAAACCTCAACATAATTGGTATCTGGGAGACCAGTTCAAGTTTTGCGATTAGGGCTGCACTCAGAATGTTCATGTAAATATACCCTGGACCCAGGTACTGAAACAGCAAGGAAACTTGCTGCTCTATCTTGTACTACAAGGGTCTGAATGAACAAATGTTTTCTGCTGAAAAAGAAAGTCTACAAATTCGTCTGCCTGTACGGTTAATATTTTTACAATATCTCAAGAGAAAAGGCATATTATTTCGTTTTGGTCCCCTTGAATTGATCATATCTATTGTTGTTCCCCAGAGTTGGCGATCTCGGACAGGAGACAGAAGAGAGAGATCAGGTTCTTGGAGCAGGAGATTCCCAAATGGCAGGTGTTGGTGGATGCTGTCACAGGTGGGCTTACAAAAATAGCACTCATGCTGCTTTGTTAGTTACTGTTACTTACAATGTTACATGACATTTTTTTTTCAATCTTAATGGAGTTACAATGCATACGTACCGTGCATTACTTTGTCAGAGATCAACTATTTTGGTTACATACAAAATTGCATGTTGACAAAAACTTTTAAATGCAAAATTTCATGTTCAGAATGCAAATCTTCAAAGCAGCATGCAAACTGCAAGATTGCACATTGTATTTTGCACAGCAGCCGACCGATGATGATGATGGTGATGATTTTGATTATACATGGTGCATATCATGATCTCAAAATGTGAAAAAAACTGCAAGGTTTAGAAGCATTGTCTGCTGAAGGTGATGTACATTGGACATTGTGATCATGAACTGCTGCTGTACATAGTTGTAATGGGAGACAACATTGTCATGTTCTGCTCCTGTTGTAGGTATCAGCCCACCAGACTTTGACAACCAGACATTGGCTGTCCTGAGAGGCAGACTGGTACGATACCTCATGAGGTCACGAGAGGTCAGTATTATGTATCCGATAGTTTTGAGATATCACTGTACTGTGCCCTCTTCATTCCTTAAGTACCCAAATTCACAGAAAATCAATGAAAATGGCTTATTATTTGGTAGATCCCAAGAAATTTAGATAAATACATCTTGAAAGATTTGTTTCTTTCTTGGTACCATTTTTACACGCATTTGCAAACAAATTGCTGTTTGCTATTTTGCAAGCCACTTAAAACAAAAACGTGTATTCGGTTATATTGCATGGAATGTGCTCTAAGCAAGTCTATTTGTTGTAGAATACAAATGTGAAGCAATGTGATTCGGGCCCCTATGCTACCACGCAAGGGACTTTTCTGTTGCTTTGTTTGTAACAAGGTAAGAAATGTTGGTTTTATAAGTTTATTTCAATAAATCTGGCCTTCAAAAGTATTTCTGAGGATTATAAATTTAAATCTTTTCAGCTGCATGCCCCTTTGTCTTATATACTCCATGTCCATTGCACTAGATAACACTAGGAAGATCCACAAAAGACAACACCATAGACGTCGACCTGTCACTAGAGGGCCCGGCCTGGAAGATCTCCAGAAGACAGGGTGTCATCAAACTAAAGAACAACGGGGATTTCTTCATCATGAACGAGGGAAAACGGCCCATCTATATCGATGGGAAACCTGTTCTTAACGGGCAGAAGTGGAAACTCAACAATAACTCTGTAGTAGAGGTATGTTTTCTCTTGTCATAGAGTCTACTTTCAATGGGGCTCTGGTGGTAAATTCTACACATTGGTGTGAACTAGAAGAGAAATTTGAGTTCCAGTTATTTTGATATTGTTCATTAAGAGTCACATTACTTTTGCATGTTACTTTTGTATATCTATATATCTAGTGTTTAGATTAAGCTATCGGTGAATGAAGTAGATATTAGAAAAACCACAAGCCTGTAAGATTGCACATGGTAATATTTTGTACAATTTACAGTTAAGACATAAGTTGAAGGTATGCATTATGTCTCATACATTTTCCCAACAATATGTACTGGTTCCAGCATGATTCCACAAAGACTAGATAAAGGAATTTTATGACTCTTCTGTCTATGCCCTTTCAGCAAGTGTTTTTTTTCTTTCTTTCAGATTTCATGTTTGCGGTTCATCTTCTTGATCAACCAAGACTTGATCAACGTGATCCGAGCAGAGGCTGCCAAAATGGCCCAGTGACAGAACACGACACAACAGCAGTGTCCTGTTGTATATAGATCTAAACAGCCTGACTGTATATAGTAGAATGTAGCCCCATCTTGTGAAATGCTATTTTTTGTATTTAACATATACCAGTAAGAATGGCAAAAAGATAAGTACAGTATTCCTTGAAATTTTATGTCTTCATGGGAGAAGTATGAAATTATGTCAGATGATGTAGTTCTGTATGTATTTATATACATATGTACATTGTTCTGAGTATTGTTGGAGTTTGTCTTTTGTTGTTCAGGGTCTGTTGCTTAACAGAAATGTATTGTTTTCAAGGAAATAAAGCAGAGATTCAATCTTTGAAAACCCTAAACTTGCAGTTGTTTTTATTAATTTCAACAGAATTTGTGAGTGGGGTTGTGGTATAAATCCCAGAATGCAGAGTATTCAATTCACTCATAGAAGTTCCTAGTGGAACAAAATAAGTTTTGAATACAGGCACTTTGATCATGCAAACATACAAGTGATAATATCAATATTTAGTACAATACTATATACCAGAATACTAGATGTAAGTGCAACAAAGAAACTTTTTTTTTTTACATCTCATATGACCAAAATGAAGATAGAAGGACTGAAATATATATTACATGTATATTTAGGGAATGGCATGAATACTACAGAATAGGTTATGCCTTTTTACCCCGTATGAAGGCTACGTACAAGTATTTGCACATGTGAAGGTGTGAACTCCTGTTGCAGTGTTGTTGTAGGCCTCACATCTTCCAAACGTCATAACTGCCTCTAAATACTTGTTCGGCATCAACCGTTCTATCGTCTCCACCTGGAAAGAACATGGATATGAGCTTGATACTGTACAGTGTTTTTAAGGTCTTGGTACGGTGATCTTTCACAGCAAGGGACCTAAAGATACAACGAACTCTTGACTTTGACTGTGCCTCATTAAAGGAGTTTACAGTACTCTGTTACAACTCATAAAAAGGGAAGCACAGTTCTACAGTGTTGTTGATTTAGTTTTGATTGCTATTGCCCGTCAACCAACTTGATATAAAGAAGGCTTTTTAGTTCTTTACCAAAGTCAGAGTGGTGCTGCAGTGTTAGTCTTCTAAATACCCTTGCCCAGCTGTTTTTGTGGGAAAAGGAATGAGTTCTGTCTTCAAATGCCCAATACCATTTCCACTGCTTTTCCTGATACAAATCCAGTACAACTTGTTACACATGAATACTGACTGACCTTTAAGTTGTTCACTTCTTCCACAGTCAGCCAGCCATCCCTGTTGGTATCCAGGCCTTTAAACACCCGGTCAGTGATGACCACCTCATCGTAGATAACCTGGGCCTGTACCATGTCTTTAGGCAGCCTGCCGCCATATTCCTCAAGGTACACTCTGATGACATACCTAGATAAGAAAATGATAATGACCATTTTTGGCTACACCTTTTGGATGGAGCCCCTTTGTTTTTACATTAAAGCCCAATGGCCAGTATGATTAGTAATGCAACCATAGCGCAAACATCACATGCACCAGAAAAGTACAGTTGTAAAGAAAGTAAAGTCACCTTTTCTTAGTACAAGAACATAGATAAGTTTTAAAAAACTGACAGTTATGTCACCTTATATTAAAGCATTGGCGTTGGGTTTATGTAGTTCCTGTTTCTTTTGTATATCTGTATGTGATGTGCAAATATTGACCATCAAGCCTGAGACAAGTAATAGATAAATGAATTATAATGTGCTAAAATCAATGTTCATCTGCAAAGAAATTCCTCACCATACCTTATCTGTTCTCCTGGCCTCAACTCCAATGCACTAAGCTGTATAGCTGTCTGGTGTTCTCTTGCAGAGCAATCAGAATAGTCAAAGTCGGGTATAGGTGTCCACCAGACATTGACCGCAACGTTCCTATCATAGGACTGTACGTAATGCAGCCAACCGTGTGGTAGGTAGAGGCAGTCGCCTCGCTCGATACGTGCTGACCACCAGGGGATGGTACGCAGGCCTGGGTATCTGTACATGTCCACTCTTAGGTGTAGGAAGAAAAGAGGTTAAAGTTCAAGGCATGCCCATACTGTGTGGTGTACAGGGCAGTGCCTATCTCTATTTCTATAGCCCTTTGGCCACACAGCTGTATAAGCAGGGGTCTTTTGGCAACACCTTGGGTGCAGAAGCATTCAGATACTAAAACAGTGCATAATATGTCTCTGTGGCTGATCAGTAATGCAACCTTGCTGCTTGGCCTGGATCCAATTCCATGGATCTGTAGGCCAGAGTTTGATACCAGGTTCCACTCAGCTCAGACATGTTGTAAGGGATTGCATTCATCTTTCAGAAGGGACATAAAATGAAGGTCCCGTGTTCGTGGAGGTTCCTCGAGCTCATAAAATAGCCTCATTAGTCAGATAGGGTACCTTCTGACTGCATTAATATACAACAAGGTGAATTATAGACCCCCTTCCGCCTTGTACTGAGCAATCAGCCCCACCGTAAACACCTAAGAATTTACAGCACCCAGACGACAAGTCTTGTTACCTTTCCACATCAACTGCTAGGTCTTCTGTACCATCCGTGTGGTGATGAAGCGTGTATCTCCCCACCTCCCTGTCCACCAGAAACCAGTCCTTCCCCCAACCACTTGCGCAAAGAATTTACAGCAATCATAAGAAAAGTCTTGTTACCTTTCCACATCAACTGCAAGGTCTTCCGTCCCATCCGTGTGATGATGAAGTGTGTATCTCCCCACCTCCCTGTCCACCAGCAGCCAGTCCTTCCTCCCACTGTACATACAGATGATGTTCTCCATGTTGTCCATGTGGAAGGTGGACTTGGTGCCTCCGCTCGACATCCACAGGCGAAAGTCATGAAGGTGTCGGGTGAAACCACCGCAGGAGAGACACGGGGGGAGGTACACTTCCTCCATCATGGTCTGGGAGTATAAAGGCAAAGCAGTCACCCCCTAATCTCCAAGCAGATCTTGCGGTGGCATAAGATGATATCACACGAACAATAGCAACACGCATGG
>NW_023365865.1:0-2055 GCF_000003815.2 Branchiostoma floridae
TATTGGGGGCCAAGTGTTGCAAAATTAAACGTATACATAGAACGAATTTTCTCTCACACAGAAGGGTTGAAAAAGTTCTCACACACAGACAGATTTTTCTCTCTCACACAACAGTGGAAAAAGGTCGCACACATTGACAGATTTTTCTCTCTCACACAACCGTTGGAAAAGGTCGCACACATCGACAGATTTTTCTCTCCCACTCCAAAGTTGAAAAACTTCGCACACAGTCACAGATTTTCAAAAGGTGATTTTTTTACCATGTGTTTTCCTATATCATTCTTCATAAATGTTATAAATGCAAGCATATACAGATGGTTTCTCGGTTCAACATGTACTTTATTCTTCAATATAGAGGCTATTATATTCTTTAAGTGAATACCGTGACCGGTATTCAAATCCATTTCTATTTCAGCATTAATGATACAATGGCCAGCATGACTTTGACTTTTGACCTGTTATATAGTTTATATGATTTGCCCTTTTCCCATAGAGACATGTATTTGAAATATACCTTAGCTGGAATGTCTCTGGATTCAAAGAATGCACGCACACATGTCATATAAGTTGTCCTTCACCGACTCAAACTTGCACGCTCGAAATCTTTCTTAGATACTCTTTCAGATCGTTCGTGCAGTCATACATAATATCTGTAAAAACAAATATTATCCGAAAACTGAGGCTGATTTTTTTCCACATACACAGCAAAAAGTTTCTGCAAGTCAGACACCCATGGTAAGAAAGCTTAAGGTGGAAAAAAATCCGTCCCTGAAGAGAACAGTTTAAAAGATCCTTGTTCGGATGTATAAGTACGGCGACTTTAAAGTTTTGGGGGTTGATTGCATTCTTCACATAGTGCAGACACCACGAGAATATGGCGCGTCAACAAATGTGCAATTTTTTGTCTCAAACACACGCAGAAATCAACTCTCAAACACATATCGAATTATTCTTTCCAAAGACAAACTATTCTTTGATACAGCAGACATTTTTATTCCGACACACAAACACTACAATTCTCTCTCACACACAGCACAAAAAGTTCTCTCACTTCGGGAGGCTTTCCCTGCCAACCCGGCTGTAGGAGTGAGCGATTTTTTCGTCTGAGTGAGAGCGAAATTTGGTCGATGTGAGAGCGCTTTCGGAATAGTGCAAGAATAATTTGCTTGAGTTTTCTTATCTTCTTAAAGGCAATGAACAGCGTCATTTTCTTCAGTTTCCAATAATAAACCTTTTCAAAAATGACATTCTGTTATATTATAGACATTTCCTCGACAATCATATCATTCCGACACACAACGCAGAAATTCTCTCTCACCCACGGAACAAAAAGTTCTCTCACCTCGGAGGCTTTCCCCGCCGATCAGACTGGAGGAGTGAGCGATTTTTTTGGTCTGAGTGAGAGCGAAATTTGGTCGATGTGAGAGCGCTTTCGGAGTAGTGGAAGAATAACTTGCTTGAGTTTTCTTAACTTCCAAATGGCAATGAACAGTGTCATTTTCTTGTTTCCACTAATAAACCTTTTTAACAATGACATTCTGTTATATTTTAGACATTTCCTCGACAATCACTTTATTCCGACACACAACGCAGAAATTCTCTCTCACCCACAGAACAAAAAGTTCTTTCACCTCGGGGGCTTTCCCCGCCAACCCGGCTGGAGGAGTGAGCGATTTATTTTGGTTTGAGTGAGAGCGAAATTTGGTCGATGTGAGAGCGCTTTCGGAGTAGTGAAAGAATAACTTCCGGGAGGTTTATTTGCTTCAAACGCAAAAAAAAAAACATTGACATTTTGTTCAGTTTGAAATGATATACATCATGCAATAACAATCACTCATACGAAAGATATTGTGTTGACGATCAATCTTTTTCAGACACACAACGATAATTCTCTCTCACACACAGAACAAAAAGTTCTCTCACTTCGGGAGGCTTTCCCTGCCAACCGGTAGTAGGAGTGAGCCCTTTTTTTGGGTCTGAGTGAGAGCGAAAATTCGTCGATGTGAGAGCGCTTTCGGAGTAGTGAAAGAATAATTCCTGGAGGTTTATTACTTT
>NW_023365865.1:4823-21525 GCF_000003815.2 Branchiostoma floridae
AAAATGAAGTCACCGCTGACAAGATGAAGGATGAGATCATGTGACCAGGCACCATTGCCAGACGAATCAGTGTCTTTTCTCCTCACTCCGCGTTCTGCATGTGTTAATCCCTGCATGGCAGATATAGGAAAATACATCAAAGAAATTTTAGACATTAGAAATTCCTCAAATGATTGTAAAGGCCTACAATGATTGTAAGAAACTTATCCCATATATATATACTACAAATTAAGCATTAGAACTGTAGCTATGTAAATGCCATACTTTGTACTTCGTACAATTGTTGTGCAATAACGTTATTTATTCATTTATTTGTTTGTTTTGTGTTACAGTAGGCGGCGTCTTGGCCAGCTGCAGTTAATATCTTATAAGGTGAGTACGATTCCTTAAACAAAGTCTGAAGATATGGAAATAACTACATTTCAGAACATGTCAATCAATATGATCACAAAATATTATGTCTGACCTTTCTTATCAAACAAGTTCAGTGGAAACATATTTATTGTTGATTGTTTGATTGACAAACATGTTTTATTTTGACATGTAGAGTGGTAGAGAAAGTTTCGAGACGGTCTTTTAGTCCTGAGATGGATATCCTTCCATCCAGAACCTCGGGGCTCTGACGACACGACCCAGCCTGAAAAAAAGGAACATTGTTATGGATTGTTCAAGATATAATGACAAACGCACAGAGCTGTTCACATTACTTTCCGCTTGCTCTAAAGAATCTGCTGCTCTCTGTTCGATAGATTCAACTACATTCTGGGAGGCGATAACCCTCACTGTGTACAATTAAGCAAATATATCCACGAATGCTTATACCGTAAAACCAATAGTGTAAATGACATGCTAGATCCAATATGTTGATCATGACTTATTCATACCTATAGATATCCATATGTCTGTTTAGTTGTACTGTAAGTAGTTGTTATACATGCAGACCTCACGGAATTCGCTGTACTTTTGTCGTGTCAATAAATATTTCCTCTGTAAATTTTATCATACCGTATAGGTAGCAATCAATATAATCACAAAATAGAACGTCTGACATTCTCTTATTAGGTACGCTCATACGTAAAAACTGACGCATATTCATTGCTTGTTGCAAACTGTTGATGTGTTTTTTTTTCTTCGAGTCATTCTGGTAATTTTGTTTTGATGCAGGAGACCAGAGTAGAACCCGAGACGTCCGAAAACTTGAGGAAGTTAATAATAAGAGTCGGTCTTCTCAGCCCAAAGATTGACTGTCATCCGAGGACAGGGACTATCGTGTCTAGTAAAACCTACCAGAGGCAGTGTTTAGACAGAGTACTTCATATTTCCAGTATTCGGTGGGACTGTAAGCAACATATGCAGCCTATTGTGCTGCAGCTGCTGCGAACGCGTGTTGTTAAATGCATGTGGCCTGAATTTGGAGTGTTCAGCTGATAAACAGTAAAAATAGGAAATGATATCCGCTATAAAATATTGTAAGCCAATTGTTTTTTCCTAGACGAACGACGAAATGTATTTATCTACTTTATTATCTAATTTCTTTCTAGGCATATAAGGACAATGTGATAATGTGGACTATTGATAACCTAATTTAACAGTGCCGCATACAAATACCAACAGGCTTCTTGATAAGGTAAAGTAACTCCACATATAGTATTTTTGAAAGGATGATATCCACGGTGTTGAGAGCAAGGAGCCCAACCCTTACCTTCAGCGCTAACACCAGGAAATAATTAATCACAAAGTTCTTCATACACAACTATGAAATTTATTTAGAGCCAACGTTTCGATGACCGTCTGTCATCTTCGTCAGGGCTATACTGACCGGTTTACAGTGCACTGGAGCTAGGCGTTACAGGTTCACAGTGCACTGGAGCTAGGGGTTACAGGTTCACAGTGCACTGGAGCTAGGGGTTACAGGTTCACAGTGCACTGGAGCTAGGTGTTACAGGTTCACAGTGGCACTGGAACTTGTTGTGCATAAATAACTTTATGATTAAGAATTTTACCAAACTGATGAAATTATTCACGGGCCAGGAAATAATGTTTACAACTGGGGAAAGCGAGGGAAGTCGTGTGAAGTGATAGTCCCTGCAGAAAACATGCGATACAAAGACAATACGATTGTCCTTCTAGCTTTGGTCCTCACATTTCTGAACGCACCGCACAATTGTGAAGCATCAGCACTTTCACAACTGCAATCTCAAGGATGTAACGTTCAGAATTCTACTTTACTCCAAATTAACTGTGACAACAAAGGCTTACGTAGTATTCCCAAAGACCTGCCCTCAAGACTCGCTGAACTTTACCTTCCCAAGAACGCACTGACCACGTTTCCCTGTATGGCGCTACCCTATTTGAACAACATAATCCTAAGAAACAACAACATCAGTTACTTCCCTTGGTATTGTCTGAAGAGCATGCCCAGGCTAGTTCATTTGGATTTGTCATATAATCAGCTGTCTTGTGTAAACATGTATCCTGTGAAGCATTTCGTATCAAACTTGGAAATAGTGAACGTTTCCTTCAATAACATCAAGACATTGTCTATGTGCGATCTTGGGTGGAACGTGCACGTACCAAATGAACGAGAAATATCATACGCACCTTTCATAGCGGGTAATCCTTTCCACTGTGACTGCAAACTAGCATGGGCCGTTGATGCCGCTGTATTGGCGGACTTGTGCCGTAACTTGAAAACACCGGGCATGTGCGACACTGTTAGGAAAAATCAAATTACATCCTCCATGTACAACAACCCTACTTTGTTCCGTTGTAAAACACCTGATAACCGAAAGAACGAAGAGCTACACATGCTCACGATCTCAGAATGTAATTCTAGCTGGACTAAGACCGCCCTAAGACCTTGTGATCCTAACAGGCTCTGTCCTACGGGCCTTCATCCATCTGACGTCATTACTCCGTCCTTGTTGCCACTAACAACGCAGCAGGCTGAAATGTTTGAGATTTCTCAAAACGTTACTACTGAATTCGAAACCGTTGCCAATAAAGCATGGGTCTGGGTATTGGGGGCCAAGTGTTGCAAAATTAAACGTATACATAGAACGAATTTTCTCTCACACAGAAGGGTTGAAAAAGTTCTCACACACAGACAGATTTTTGTCTCTCACACAGCAGTGGAAAAAAGTCGCACACATTGACAGATTTTTCTCTCTCACACAACCGTTGGAAAAGGTCGCACACATCGACAGATTTTTCTCTCCCACTCCAAAGTTGAAAAACTTCGCACACAGTCACAGATTTTCAAAAGGTGATTTTTTTACCATGTGTTTTCCTATATCATTCTTCATAAATGTTATAAATGCAAGCATATACAGATGGTTTCTCGGTTCAACATGTACTTTATTCTTCAATATAGAGGCTATTATATTCTTTAAGTGAATACCGTGACCGGTATTCAAATCCATTTCTATTTCAGCATTAATGATACAATGGCCAGCATGACTTTGACTTTTGACCTGTTATATAGTTTATATGATTTGCCCTTTTCCCATAGAGACATGTATTTGAAATATACCTTAGCTGGAATGTCTCTGGATTCAAAGAATGCACGCACACATGTCATATAAGTTGTCCTTCACCGACTCAAACTTGCACGCTCGAAATCTTTCTTAGATACTCTTTCAGATCGTTCGTGCAGTCATACATAATATCTGTAAAAACAAATATTATCCGAAAACTGAGGCTGATTTTTTTCCACATACACAGCAAAAAGTTTCTGCAAGTCAGACACCCATGGTAAGAAAGCTTAAGGTGGAAAAAATCCGTCCCTGAAGAGAACAGTTTAAAAGATCCTTGTTCGGATGTATAAGTACGGCGACTTTAAAGTTTTGGGGGTTGATTGCATTCTTCACATAGTGCAGACACCACGAGAATATGGCGCGTCAACAAATGTGCAATTTTTTGTCTCAAACACACGCAGAAATCAACTCTCAAACACATATCGAATTATTCTTTCCAAAGACAAACTATTCTTTGATACAGCAGACATTTTTATTCCGACACACAAACACTACAATTCTCTCTCACACACAGCACAAAAAGTTCTCTCACTTCGGGAGGCTTTCCCTGCCAACCCGGCTGTAGGAGTGAGCGATTTTTTCGTCTGAGTGAGAGCGAAATTTGGTCGATGTGAGAGCGCTTTCGGAATAGTGCAAGAATAATTTGCTTGAGTTTTCTTATCTTCTTAAAGGCAATGAACAGCGTCATTTTCTTCAGTTTCCAATAATAAACCTTTTCAAAAATGACATTCTGTTATATTATAGACATTTCCTCGACAATCATATCATTCCGACACACAACGCAGAAATTCTCTCTCACCCACGGAACAAAAAGTTCTCTCACCTCGGAGGCTTTCCCCGCCGATCAGACTGGAGGAGTGAGCGATTTTTTTGGTCTGAGTGAGAGCGAAATTTGGTCGATGTGAGAGCGCTTTCGGAGTAGTGGAAGAATAACTTGCTTGAGTTTTCTTAACTTCCAAATGGCAATGAACAGTGTCATTTTCTTGTTTCCACTAATAAACCTTTTTAACAATGACATTCTGTTATATTTTAGACATTTCCTCGACAATCACTTTATTCCGACACACAACGCAGAAATTCTCTCTCACCCACAGAACAAAAAGTTCTTTCACCTCGGGGGCTTTCCCCGCCAACCCGGCTGGAGGAGTGAGCGATTTATTTTGGTTTGAGTGAGAGCGAAATTTGGTCGATGTGAGAGCGCTTTCGGAGTGGTGAAAGAATAACTTCCGGGAGGTTTATTTGCTTCAAACGCAAAAAAAAAACATTGACATTTTGTTCAGTTTGAAATGATATACATCATGCAATAACAATCACTCATACGAAAGATATTGTGTTGACGATCAATCTTTATCCGACACACAACGCTAAATTCTCTCTCACACACAGAACAAAAAGTTCTCTCACTTCGGGAGGCTTTCCCTGCCAACCGGTAGTCGGGGTGAGCCCGTTTTTTGGGTCTGAGTGAGAGCGAAAATTCGTCGATGTGAGAGCGCTTTCGGGGTAGTGAAAGAATAAATTCCTGGAGGTTTATTTACTTTAGACTCAAATCAACACCTGACATTCTGTTCAGTTTGAAACAATATACATCATACAATAATAATCACCTATACCAAAGATATTGTCTTGACAATGAATCTTTTTCCAACACACAACACGGACATTCTCTCTCACAAACAGAACAAAAAGTTCTCTCACTTCGAAAGGCTTTCCATGCCAACCCGGCTGTAGGAGTGAGCGAATTTGTTGTCTGAGTGAGAGAGAAAATTGATCGATGTGAGAGCGCTTTCGGAGTAGTGAAAGAACAACTTCATAGAGGTTTGTTAACTTTAAACGCAAATCAACAACTGACATTTTGTTCAGTTTGAAACAATATATATCCTACAATAATAATCACTTATATATAAAGATATTGTCTTGACAATCAATCTTTTTCCGACACACAACGCGAAAATTCTTTCTCACCCACAGAACAAAAAGTTCTCTCACCTCGGAGGCTTCCTTGCCAACCCGGCTGGAGGAGTGAGCGATTTTTTTGGGTCTGAGTGAGAGCGAAATTTTGTCGATGTGAGAGCGCTTTTGGAGTAGTGAAAGAACAACTTCTTTTAGTATTTTTTACTAAAAACGCAAAATGATCACTGGCCTTTTTTTTCAGTTTGTAACGATATACACCATACAATAACAATCACTTATACCAAATATTAAAGATATTGTCTTGACAATCAATCTTTATCCGACACACAACGCTGAAATTCTCTTTCACCCACAGAACAATAAAGTTCTCTCACTCCGGGAGGCTTCCCTGCCAACGCGGCTGTAGGAGAGCGATTTTTTGGGTCTGAGTGAGTGCGAACTTTTGTCGATGTGAGAGCGCTTTTGGAGTAGTGAAAGAACAACTTCTTTAAGTATTTTTTTAATAAAAACGCAAAATGATCACTGACATTTTGTTTAGTTTGTAACGATATACACCATACAATAACAATCACTTATATCAAATATTAAAGATATTGTCTTGACAATCAATCTTTTTTCGACACACAACGCTAAAATTCTCTCTCACCCACAGAACAAAAAGTTCTCTCACTTCGGGAGGCTTCCTTGCCAACCCGGCTGTAGCAGTGAGCGCTTTTTGGGGTCTGAGTGAGTGCGAACTTTGGTCGATGTGAGAGCGCTTTCGGAATAGTGAAAGAATAATTTCCTTCAGTATTTTTCCATGCCAAATATTTTATATACCTGTTTAAACAGTCCTTGCTGGAACATGGTCGCTCTAGCGCAGTGGGAAAATTTGCGCATTGTAAATCTATGCACCCGGTTCGATCCCGGGGAGGCAATTATTTTTTGTTAACTTTTTTTTTCTTCTTCTTTTACATCCATTAAAATACTAATTTTTGCATCCATTGAAATACCTATTAACAATACTTTTGTATAGAACATTAAAACTCACATTTGCACCTGTTCTACTTCTGCATTTTTTCGATGTTGGGATATTTGAATGAGACGTGCGATACTCTGCTTATATGTCGTTCTAACTTTCCATAAAATGCCCATACAACATCTATATCACAGAATTACACAAGAACAAACTGATTTTCTCGAATATATCTGCATACTGTCTTTTTTTCAAAATACGCATCAGCCAGCTTTTTTTCAGAAGCTTTCTTGTTTCACTTCAAGAGCAAAATAAACACTGATATATTGTTTAGTTTATAACGATATACACTATACAATACAATCAGTCATTCCAAAGATATGGTCTTGACAATCAATCTTTTTCCGACACACAACGCTAAAATTCTCTCTCACCAAAAGAACAAAAAGTTCTCTCACTTCGTGAGGCTCTCCTACCAACCCGGCTTTAGAAGTGAGCGAATTTTTCGGTCTGAGTGAGAGCGAATTTTTCTCGTTGTGAGAGCGTTTTAGGGGTAGTGAAAGAACAACTTCCTTCAGTATTTTTTCACTTAAAACACAAAATAAACGCTAATATTTTGTTCAATTTGCAACGATATACACTATACAATACCAATCACTTATACCAAATATTAAAGATATTGTCTTGACAATCAATCTGTATCCGACACACAACGCTGAAATTCTCTTTCACCCACAGAACAAAAAGTTCTCTCACTTCGGGAGGCTTTCCCTGCCAACCCGGCTGTAGGAGTGAGCGATTTTTTCGTCTGAGTGAGAGCGAAATTTGGTCGATGTGAGAGCGCTTTCGGAGTAGTGGAAGATTAACTCCATTGAGATTTCTTATCTTCTTAAAGGCAATGAACAGCGTCATTTTCTTCAGTTTCCAATAATAAACCTTGTCAAAAATGACATTCTGTTATATTATAGACATTTCCTCGACAATCATATAATTCCGACACACAACGCGAAAAGTCTCTCTCACCCACAGAACAAAAAGTTCTCTCACCTCGGGGGCTTTCCCCGCCGATCAGGCTGGAGGAGTGAGCGATTTTTTTGGTCTGAGTGAGAGCGAAATTTGGTCGATGTGAGAGCGTTTTCGGAGTAGTGGAAAAATAACTTCATTGAGGTTTATTTAATTAAAATGCACAATGATCACTGAAATTTTATTTTGTTTGCAACGATATACATCATACAATAATGATCGCTTATACCAAAGATATTGTCTTGACAATCAATATTATTCTGACACACAATACTAAAATTCTCTGTCACCCACATCACAAAAAGTTCTCTCACTTCGCGAGGCTTTCCCTGCAAACTGGGATGGAGGAGTGAGCGAATGTTTGGTCTGGGTGAGAGAGAAAATTGATCGATGTGAGAGCGCTTTCGGAGTAGTGGAAGAATAACTTCCTTAAGTTTTCTTAACTTCTAAAGGGGAATGAACAGTGTCATTTTCTTCAGTTTCAAATAATAAACCATTTTAACAATGACATTCTGTTATGTTATAGACATTTCCTCGACAATCACTTTATTCCGACACACAACGCAGAAATTCTCTCTCACCCACAGACCAAAAAGTTCTCTCACTCCGGGAGGCTTTCCTGCCAACGCGGCTGTAGGAGTGAGCGATTTTTTGGGTCTGAGTGAGTGCGAACTTTTAATTTGTCGATGTTAGAGCGCTTTTGGAGTAGTGAAAGAACAACTTCTTTTAGTATTTTTTACTTAAAACGCAAAATAAACACTGACATTTTGTCTAGTTTGTAACGATATACACTATACAATACCAATCACTTATACCAAATATTAAAGATATTGTCTTGACAATCAGTCTTTTTCCGACACACAACGCTGAAATTCTCTCTCACACACAGAACAAAAAGTTCTCTCACTCCGGGAGGCTTCCCTGCCAACGCGGCTGTAGGAGTGAGCGCTTTTTTGGGTCTGAGTGAGTGCGAACTTTTGTCGATGTGAGAGCGCTGTCGGCATAGTGAAAGAATAACTTCCTTCAGTATTTTTTTACTTAAAACGCAAAATAAACGCAGACATTTTGTATAGTTTGTAACGATATACACCATTCAATACCAATCACTTATACCAAATATTAAAGAAATTGTCTTGATAATCAATCTTTCTCCGATACACAACGCTGAAATTTTCTTTCACCCACAGAACAAAAAGTTCTCTCACTTCGGGAGGCTTCCCTGCCAACGCGGCTGTAGGAGTGAGCGATTTGTTTGGTCTGAGTGAGTGCGAACTTTTGTCGATGTGAGAGCGCTTTTGGAGTAGTGAAAGAACAACTTCTTTTAGAATTTTTTTAATAAAACCCAAAATAAACGCAGACATTTTGTTTAGTTTGTAACGATATACACTATACAATACCAATCACTTATACCAAATATTAAAAAAAATTGTATTGACAATCAATCTTTATCCGACACACAACGCTGAAATTCTCTCTCACCCACGGAACAAAAAGTTCTCTCACTTCGGGAGGCTTCCCTGCCAACGCGGCTGTATATGTAGGAGTGAGCGATTTTTTGGGTCTGAGTGAGTGCGAAATTTTGTCGATGTGAGAGCGCTTTCGGAGTAGTGAAAGAACAACTTCTTTTAGTATTTTTTACTAATAACGCAAAATAAACACTGGCATCTTGTTCAGTCCGTAACGATATATACCATACAATAACAATCACTTATACCAAATATTAAAGATATTGTCTTGACAATTTATCTTTTTCCGACACACAACCCTGGAATTCTCTCTCACCCACAGAACAAAAAGTTCTCTCACTTCGGGAGGCTTTCCTGCCAATCCGGCTGTAGGAGTGAGCGATTTTTTTGGGTTTGAGTGAGAGCGAAATTTTGTCGATGTGAGAGCGCTTTCGGAGTGGTGGAAGAACAACTTCCTTGAGCTTTATTCACTTCAAACGCACAATAAACCTGACATTTTCTTCAGTTTGCAACGATATGCATCATACAACTAGAGTTCCACGACCCCATACCTTCGCCAAATGCTGTATCAATTGTGTTTGTCATTAATTATGCAAATAAGGTTCTCATTTGCATAATCTATATTACTTGATCATGTCCTCCACCCAACAACAGACGCACGCAATCTGTGTTAAGAAAAAAGGCTTTTATCGCATTTTCTGATAATTTATGCAAATGAGGACTCATTTACGTAGTTAATGTTCAACGATGTTCACCTGTACATAACTTCCAAATGCTACAAGTAAGAACTTCCTGTCATTTACCACGATGACATTATATCATTTTCTCATTAATTATGCAAATTAGGTCTCAATTTTGCATACTAGTTACTTGTAAGTTCAATATTCTTCCCTTTCTCTGTTACAAATGTCACATGTTGCAATAGTCCTTTTAATAAACTGGGTGTGTTTAGACAATTTCCTAATTTATCATGCAAATAAGATTTCAATTGGCATAGTTAATATGTAGTTATATAAAGCATCCCTTAAGTTATCTACATACCAAAAGTCATGACAATCCGTCAACCCTTTCTTGAGTTATATCCTTTCAAAGTCTGACACTAAACGTGCCCTGCAGTTCTAAAACAAGCCGCTAGGGAATCCAAACCTATACCACTTACTCTCGGCATATAGACATGTCTGTCACTCAAAAATCATAGCCGCAGCATGTCCAGAACTCGAGATATCAAACCAGAAGGTTCCGCTGCAGTACCGTTACATGCCGTTGGGGAGCCCAAAATCTAATGGTTTCCAGGTTTCATCAAGACCTACCCACATACCGAATACCAATACATTCCATCCAGATGTTCTTGAGTTATGCTGGTCTTCTACATACATACAAACATACAAGCATACAAGCATACAAGCATACAAACATACAAACATACAAACACACGCTACCCAAAACATAACCTTCTAGGCGAAGGTAATGGTAATATCACTTATACCAAAGACACTGTTTTGACAATCCATATTTTCCCGACACACAACGCAGAAATTCTCTCTCACCCACACAGCAAAAAAAGTTCTCTCACTTCGGGAGGCCTTTTCTGCCAACCAGGCTGTATGAGTGAGCGATTCTTTCGGTCAAGGTGAGAGCTAAATTTGGTCGATGTGAGAGCGCTTTCGGAGTAGTGGAAGAACAACTAACTTGAGAAGTCTTCATTTCAAACGGACAATGAACAGTGTCATTTTCTTCACTTTGCAACGATATGCATCATAGTCATTACACTAATAATCACATATACCGAAGACATTGTCTTGATAATCAATATTTTTCCGACACACAACGCGGAAATTCTCTCTCACAAACACAGAAAAAAGTTCTCACACTTCGGGAGGCTTCCCCCGCCAACCCGGCTGTAGGAGTGAGCGAATTTTTGGTCTGAGTGAAAGAGAAAATTCGTCGATGTGAGAGCGCTTTCGGAGTAGTGGAAGAATAACTTCCTTCAGTATTTCTTTACTTCAAACACAAAATAAATACTAACATTTTGTTAAGTTTGTAACGATGTAAACCATATAATAACAATCACTGATACCAAATATTAAAGATATTGTGGTAATATGTGGGGAGTGTTTAGGTGAGAACAGCCTAACTCGGGAAGCACTGGTTGGATCAAGATGATATTTAGTAAAAGGCAGGCCAAGTTCGAGTTAATGGGCCTCCTAGTGGCTTTCTAAGGTACAGCAGCGGAACTTTCATTTTTTATTTTTCGTGTTCCTGACATGCTATGGTTGTGGTTTTTGAGTTGTAGATAGCTATTGTTATCAATGGAAAACATAGGAAACACATTGGCATGACTAAGTTGCATCTTTATTGGTTTTGAACACTAAAGTATCAGAAAAATTGCATCCTGCACCTGTAACCCACTTGAACAAATACGAACACATTTTCCAGCACTACCAAATTACTTTCGTCCCTTAGATATCTTACATACATGTAGCATAGAGCAATCTCAAAGACGTAAACTATCGCACTAGACTAGTTGTCTCGTGCAGGCAAACTCAACAATAACAACGACAACATCAATGCTTGCACTATTATAATAGCTGATATAGGGCATCTACTGGGCATCCATGTGATTATTTGGTATAAGTGATTGGTATTGTATAGTGTATATCGTTACAAACTAAACAAAATGTCTGCGTTTATTTTGCGTTTTAAGTAAAAAATACTTAAAGAAGATGTTCTTTCACTACTCCGAAAGCGCTCTCACATCGACCAAATTTCGCTCTCACTCAGACCAAAAAATCGCTCACTCCTCCATCCGGGTTTGCAGGGAAAGCCTCCCGAAGTGAGAGAACTTTTTGTTCTGTGTGTGAGAGAAAATTTTAGCGTTGAGTGTCGGAAAAAGATTGATCGTCAAGACAATGACTTTGGTTTAAGTGATTGTTAGTGTATGATGTATATCGTTTCAAACTATACATATTGTCAGTGTTTAACATGCGTTTGAAGTAAAGAAATGATGAAGGAAGTTGTTCTTGCACTATTCCGAAAGCGCTCTCACATCGACCAAAGTTCGCACTCACTCAGACCCAAAAAATCGCTCACTCCTACAGCCGCGTTGGCAGGGAAGCCTCCCGGAGTGAGAGAACTTTTTGTTCTGTGGGTGAGAGAGAATTTCTGCGTTGTGTGTCGGAATAAAGTGATTGTCGAGGAAATGTCTATAATATAACAGAATGTCATTTTTGAAAAGGTTTATTATTGGAAACTGAAGAAAATGACGCTGTTCATTGCCTTTAAGAAGATAAGAAAACTAAAGCAAGTTATTCTTCCACTACTCCAAAAGCGCTCTCACATCGACCAAATTTCGCTCTCACTCAGACCAAAATAAATCGCTCACTCCTCCAGCCAGATCGGCGGGGAAAGCCCCCGAGGTGAAAGAACTTTTTGTTCTGTGGGTGAGAGAGAATTTCTGCGTTGTGTGTCGGAATAAAGTGATTGTCGAGGAAATGTCTATAACATAACAGAATGTCATTGTTACAATGGTTTATTATTTGAAACTGAAGAAAATGACACTGTTCATTCCCCTTTAGAAGTTAAGAAAACTCAAGAAAGTTATTCTTCCACTACTCCGAAAGCGCTCTCACGTCGACAAAGTTTCGCTCTCACTCAGACCAAAGTAATCGCTCACTCCTCCAGCCGGGTTGGTAGGGGAAGCCTCGCGGTGTGAGAGAACTTTTTGTTCCGTGGGTGAGAGAGAATTTCAGCGTTGTGTGTCGGAATAATATGACTGTCGAGGAAATGTCTAAAATATAACAGAATGTCATTGTTAAAAAGGTTTATTAGTGGAAACAAGAAAATGACACTGTTCATTGCCATTTGGAAGTTAAGAAAACTCAATGAAGTTATTCTTCCACTACTCCGAAAGCGCTCTCACATCGACCAAATTTCGCTCTCACTCAGACCCAAAAAAAATCGCTCACTCCTCCAGCCTGATCGGCGGGGAAAGCCTCCGAGGTGAGAGAACTTTTTGTTCCGTGGGTGAGAGAGAATTTCTGCGTTGTTTGTCGGAATGATATGATTGTCGAGGAAATGTCTATAATATAACAGAATGTCATTTTGACAAGGTTTATTATTTGAAACTGAAGAAAATGACGCTGTTCATTGCCTTTTAAGAAGATAAGAAAACTCAAGCAAGTTATTCTTCCACTACTCCAAAAGCGCTCTCACATCGACCAAATTTCGCTCTCACTCAGACGAAAAAATCGCTCACTCCTACAGCCGGGTTGGCAGGGAAAGCCTCCCGAAGTGAGAGAACTTTTTGTTCTGTGGGTGAGAGAGAATTTCTGCGTTGTGTGTCGGAATAAAGTGATTGTCGAGGAAATGTCTATAACATAAAAGAATGTCATTGTTAAAATGGTTTATTATTGGAAACTGAAGAAAATAACACTGTTCATTGCCATTTGGAAGTTCAGAAAACCCAAGCAAGTTATTCTTTCACTACTCCGAAAGCGCTCTCACATCGACCAAATTTCGCTCTCACTCAGACGAAAAAATCGCTCACTCCTACAGCCGGGTTGGCAGGGAAAACCTCGCGAAGTGAGAGAACTTTTTGTTCTGTGTGTGAGAGAGAATTTTAGCGTTGTGTGTCGGAAAAAGATTGATTGTCAAGACAATATCTTTAATATTTGGTATAAGCAATTGTTATTGTATGGTGTATATCGTTACAAACTCAAAAAAATGCCAGTGATTATTTTGCGTTTTATTAAAAAAATACTGAAAGAAGTTGTTCTTTCACTACTCCAAAAGCGCTCTCACATCGACAAAAGTTCGCACTCACTCAGACCCAAAAAAATCGCTCACTCCTACAGCCGCGTTGGCAGGGAAGCCTCCCGGAGTGAGAGAACTTTTTGTTCTGTGAGTGAGAGAGAATTTTAGCGTTGTGTGTCGGAAAAAGATTGATCGTCAAGATAATATCTTTAATATTTGGTATAAGTGATTGTTATTGTATAGTGTATATCGTTACAAACTAGACAAAATGTCAGTGTTTATTTTGAGTTTTAAGTAAAAAATACTAAAAGAAGTTGTTCTTTCACTACTCCAAAAGCGCTCTCACATCGACAAAAGTTCGCACTCACTCAGACCCAAAAAATCGCTCACTCCTACAGCCGCGTTGGCAGGGAAGCCTCCCGGAGTGAGAGAACTTTTTGTTCTGTGGGTGAAAGAGAATTTTAGCGTTGTGTGTCGGATAAAGATTGATTGTCAAGACAATATCTTTAGTATTTGGTATAAGTGATTGGTATTGTAAAGTGTATATCGTTACAAACTAAACAAAAGGTCTGCGTTTATTTTGCGTTTTAAATAAAAAATACTAAAAGAAGTTGTTCTTTCACTACTCCAAAAGCGCTCTCACATCGACAAAAGTTCGCACTCACTCAGACCCAAAAAATCGCTCACTCCTACAGCCGCGATGGCAAGGAAGCCTCCCGAAGTGAGAGAACTTTTTGTTCTGTGTGTGAGAGAGAATTTTAGCGTTGTGTGTCGGAAAAAGATTGATTGTCAAGACAATATCTTTAATATTTGGTATAAGTGATTGTTATTGTATAGTGTATATCGTTACAAACTAGACAAAATGTCAGTGTTTATTTTGAGTTTTAAGTAAAAAATACTAAAAGAAGTTGTTCTTTCACTACTCCAAAAGCGCTCTCACATCGACAAAAGTTCGCACTCACTCAGATCCAAAAAATCGCTCACTCCTACAGCCGCGTTGGCAGGGAAGCCTGCCGAAGTGAGAGAACTTTTTGTTCTGTGGGTGAAAGAGAATTTCAGCGTTGTGTGTCGGAGAAAGATTGATTGTCAAGACAATATCTTTAATATTTGGTATAAGTGATTGTTATTGTATAGTGTATATTGTTACAAACTAGACAAAATGTCAGTGTTTATTTTGAGTTTTAAGTAAAAAATACTAAAAGAAGTTGTTCTTTCACTACTCCAAAAGCGCTCTCACATCGACAAACGTTCGCACTCACTCAGACCCAAAAAATCGCTCACTCCTACAGCCTCGATGGCAGGGAAGCCTCCCGGAGTGAGAGAACTTTTTGTTCTGTGGGTGAAAGAGAATTTTAGCGTTGTGTGTCGGATAAAGATTGATTGTCAAGACAATATCTTTAATATTTGGTATAAGCGATTGTTATTGTATGGTGTATATCGTTACAAACTAAACAAAATGTCAGCATTTATTTTGCGTTTGAAGTGAAAAGATTCTGAAGGAAGTTATTCTTTCACTACTCCAAAAGCGCTCTCACATAGACAAAAGTTCGCTCTCACTCAGACACAAAAAATCGCTCACTCCTACGGCCGGGTTGGCAGGGGAGGCCTCCCGAAGTGACAGAACTTTTTCTTCTGTAGGTGAGAGAGAATTGTAGCGTTGAGTGTCGGAAAAAGATTGATCGTCAAGACAATGTCTTTGGTTTAAGTGATTGTTAGTGTATGATGTATATCGTTTCAAACTATACAAAATGTCAGTTTTTAATATGCGCTTGAAGTAAAGAAATACTGAAGGAAGTTAGTCTTTCACAATTCCGAAAGCGCTCTCACATCGACCAAATTTCGCTCTCACTCAGACCAAAAAAAATCGCTCACTCCTCCAGCCGGATTGGCGGGGAAAGCCCCCGAGGTGAGAGAACTTTTTGTTCTGTGGGTGAGAGAGAATTTCTGCGTTGTGTGTCGGAATAATATGATTGTCGAGGAAATGTATATAAATATAACAGAATGTGATTGTTAAATTGGTTTATTATTGGAAACTGAAGAAAATAACACCGTTCATTCCCCTTTAGAAGTAAATAAACCTCCAGGAAGTTATTCTTTCACTACTCCGAAAGCGCTCTCACATCGACAAAATTTCGCTCTCACTCAGACCCAAAAAAATCGCTCACTCCTCCAGCCGGGTTGGCAAGGAAGCCTCCGAGGTGAGAGAACTTTTTGTTCTGTTTGTGAGAGAGAATGTCCGTGTTGTGTGTCGGAAAAAGATTCATTGTCAAGACAATATCTTTGGTATAGGTGATTATTATTGTATGATGTATATTGTTTCAAACTGAACAGAATGTCAGGTGTTGATTTGAGTCTAAAGTAAATAAACCTCCAGGAATTTATTCTCTCACTACTCCGAAAGCGCTCTCACATCGACGAATTTTCGCTCTCACTCAGACCCAAAAAAAGGGCTCACTCCTACTACCGGTTGGCAGGGAAAGCCTCCCGAAGTGAGAGAACTTTTTGTTCTGTGTGTGAGAGAGAATTTTAGCGTTGTGTGTCGGAAAAAGATGATCGTCAACACAATATCTTTCGTATGAGTGGATGTTATTGCATGATGTATATTGTTTCAAACTGAACAGAATGTCAGGTGTTGATTTGAGTCTAAAGTAAATAAACCTCCAGGAATTTATTCTCTCACTACTCCGAAAGCGCTCTCACATCGACGAATTTTCGCTCTCACTCAGACCCAAAAAAAGGGCTCACTCCTACTACCGGTTGGCAGGGAAAGCCTCCCGAAGTGAGAGAACTTTTTGTTCTGTGTGTGAGAGAGAATTTTAGCGTTGTGTGTCGGAAAAAGATTGATCGTCAACACAATATCTTTCGTATGAGTGATTGTTATTGCATGATGTATATCATTTCAAACTGAACAAAATGTCAACGTTTTTTTTTGCGTTTGAAGCAAATAAACCTCCAGGAATTTATTCTTTCACTACTCCGAAAGCGCTCTCACATCGACCAAATTTCGCTCTCACTCAAACCAAAATAAATCGCTCACTCCTCCAGCCGGGTTGGCGGGG
>NW_023365865.1:21625-23599 GCF_000003815.2 Branchiostoma floridae
GAGGTGAAAGAACTCTTTCTATCGGTCGTGTCCCAGTACGGGTCTGCGTTGTGTGTCGGAATAAAGTGATTGTCGAGGAAATGTCTATAACATAACAGAATGTCATTGTTACAATGGTTTATTATTGGAAACTGAAGAAAATGACACTGTTCATTCCCCTTTAGAAGTTAAGAAAACTCAAGAAAGTTATTCTTCCACTACTCCGAAAGCGCTCTCACATCGACAAAGATTCGCTCTCACTCAGACCAAAGTAATCGCTCACTCCTCCAGCCGGGTTGGTAGGGGAAGCCTCGCGGAGTGAGAGAACTTTTTGTTCTGTGGGTGAGAGAGAATTTCAGCGTTGTGTGTCGGAATAATATGATTGTCGAGGAAATGTCTAAAATATAACAGAATGTCATTGTTAAAAAGGTTTATTAGTGGAAACAAGAAAATTACACTGTTCATTGCCATTTGGAAGTTAAGAAAACTCAAGCAAGTTATTCTTCCACTACTCCGAAAGCGCTCTCACATCGACCAAATTTCGCTCTCACTCAGACCAAAAATATCGCTCACTCCTCCAGTCTGATCGGCGGGGAAAGCCTCCGAGGTGAGAGAACTTTTTGTTCCGTGGGTGAGAGAGAATTTCTGCGTTGTGTGTCGGAATGATATGATTGTCGAGGAAATGTCTATAATATAACAGAATGTCATTTTTGAAAAGGTTTATTATTGGAAACTGAAGAAAATGACGCTGTTCATTGCCTTTAAGAAGATAAGAAAATTCAAGCAAATTATTCTTGCACTATTCCGAAAGCGCTCTCACATCGACCAAATTTCGCTCTCACTCAGACGAAAAAATCGCTCACTCCTACAGCCGGGTTGGCAGGGAAAGCCTCCCGAAGTGAGAGAACTTTTTGTGCTGTGTGTGAGAGAGAATTGTAGTGTTTGTGTGTCGGAATAAAAATGTCTGCTGTATCAAAGAATAGTTTGTCTTTGGAAAGAATAATTCGATATGTGTTTGAGAGTTGATTTCTGCGTGTGTTTGAGACAAAAAATTGCACATTTGTTGACGCGCCATATTCTCGTGGTGTCTGCACTATGTGAAGAATGCAATCAACCCCAAAACTTTAAAGTCGCCGTACTTATACGTCCGAACAAGGATCTTTTAAACTGTTCTCTTCAGGGACGGATTTTTTTCCACCTTAAGCTTTCTTACCATGGGTGTCTGACTTGCAGAAACTTTTTGCTGTGTATGTGGAAAAAAATCAGCCTCAGTTTTCGGATAATATTTGTTTTTACAGATATTATGTATGACTGCACGAACGATCTGAAAGAGTATCTAAGAAAGATTTCGAGCGTGCAAGTTTGAGTCGGTGAAGGACAACTTATATGACATGTGTGCGTGCATTCTTTGAATCCAGAAACATTCCAGCTAAGGTATATTTCAAATACATGTCTCTATGGGAAAAGGGCAAATCATATAAACTATATAACAGGTCAAAAGTCAAAGTCATGCTGGCCATTGTATCATTAATGCTGAAATAGAAATGGATTTGAATACCGGTCACGGTATTCACTTAAAGAATATAATAGCCTCTATATTGAAGAATAAAGTACATGTTGAACCGAGAAACCATCTGTATATGCTTGCATTTATAACATTTATGAAGAATGATATAGGAAAACACATGGTAAAAAAATCACCTTTTGAAAATCTGTGACTGTGTGCGAAGTTTTTCAACTTTGGAGTGGGAGAGAAAAATCTGTCGATGTGTGCGACCTTTTCCAACGGTTGTGTGAGAGAGAAAAATCTGTCAATGTGTGCGACCTTTTTCCACTGTTGTGTGAGAGAGAAAAATCTGTCTGTGTGTGAGAACTTTTTCAACCCTTCTGTGTGAGAGAAAATTCGTTCTATGTATACGTTTAATTTTGCAACACTTGGCCCCCAATAAGGGTACCCAAGAGATGGTATACCCCTGAATGTAAGGTCAGCAACTA
>NW_023365866.1:0-23556 GCF_000003815.2 Branchiostoma floridae
AACTTTTCTTAGCGATACAACAGTAATAGCGACTCGTTAGCAACAACAAAAAGAGCAGGCTAAGCGATACATCCAAACCCAAATTAAAAAAACAACAACATCTGAATACTCTGTATGGACAGAGAGATGGCGAAATTTTCAACCTAAACACTACCTCCGGTATACCGTCTTCAGCATTACTTGCTATTGAGAAATTTCCAATGACTCAAAAAAAAAACAACAGACATCCCGCCTTCGTTGCGTGGCCCGGCCCTACGTCTGACATTTTGACAAGAAAAAATTATAAATGAAGTATCTACTACAAAAGTATCTACTACCTCTACTACTACTACTTCTACCGGGGACAAACCCTGTGTACTGATCAAGGGGGTCAGAGAACTTATACCTAATCTTAATAACGACGCAGCTAGGGATTACCCACCGGTTGCCTGCCCCCAGTCTCCCATGCTGCAACAAGATAACCTGGCAGTAGGCAGAATGCCTGTATTCTCAGTGACGCTGGCCTTCGTGCTGGTTGTCCTCCAGTGCAAAGATGTCAAGCCTGTAGAGCCTCAGGATCCCTGGATCTTATCTAACGTTTCAGATCCCTTGAGTATGTTTCCTGTTTGTTACGAATAACCCAACAAATAAACATGTTGCAAACAGAATGAAAAGCTTACGGGCAATCTTGACATACAGCTGTCAGGCCCTCCGCCAAACACAGTTTTTCTCTGTCAGCCGGCATGTTCCTACAATAGAAGGAATCTTACATGGCTTTGACTACAATGTGAAAATAAAACTATACTGCATATACCTCTAATCTATGCTGGTGGTCATCTTCGGCTTCTGGGTTGAAGATGTTGAATGCTGTCAGCAAGACGGTTTCTGGAACCCTTCCCTTCAGGGTTTTGTTACCAGGGAAAAGCGATCTCATGCTTGCGTTTAACTTCGCTGACCGGACACTCCCTTTGAAGTTAGTGAAGCAATCGTACGCTCTTTCTGGTTGGCGAAGGAATACTTCTACCTGAGCATACTGCCTCACCACAGTATGAACATCTGAACAGGTCGGTTTTGTGATGGTGGCATGTCTCCCGCTGTACACCAAATCTGTGTCAGCTCTTCTGAGCAGTTTGTCTATCCTGCCAATGCAATTTGCCACCCCGAGCAGCAGTTCACTCAAGTGGACTTAGGTGTTTCAGGAAGGATTTCAGGAAGGAATTCATATGTTGCAGAATTAGATCTATGGGAAATATTCTTAACCTATACAGCCTCTGTTGTTCACTACTCTGCTCCACACCAATCTGTGGGTTGTCGGGACCCTGGCCTGTTCTAAACCCCTGTTCAGCCAAGATACCTACATGTTAACACGGCTAATCAGCAAATCGCGATGTTTATTAAATGTCACCGCTTGAAGACTTCTGACAGGTACTTCTCAAGAAGGGATTCGGTGGTTTGTAAATCTACAACTGCAAGAACGAAGTCATCCACACGGCCATTACAGTATATGCTGTCAAAAATCAAGCGCGTGGTTTCAAAGTCAGAAATTAACGTTAGCCCACCATTGGAGTCTTAAACCTGTTTGAGTCCGCATGTGTCTCGTCTGATTTTCAATTCCGATCATTCTTCTGGATTTTTATTCCATTTACCTGTCCGTGCAAACTGCTCTAACCTGTGTCACCCTCGTTGTCCGGGATGTGCTGAGTGTCACCCTCGTTGTTTGAGATGTGCGGAGTGTCACCCTCGTTGTTGGAGATGTGCGGAGTGTCACCCTCGTTGTTGGAGATGTGCGGAGTGTCACCCTCGTTGTCCGGGATGTGCGGAGTGTCACCCTCGTTGTTGGAGATGTGCGGATTGTCACCCTCGTTGTTGGAGATGTGCGGAGTGTCACCTCGTTGTCCGGGATGTGCGGAGTGTCACCCTCGTTGTTGGAGATGTGCTGAGTGTCACCCGAGATGTGCTGAGTGTCACCCTCGTTGTTGGAGATGTGCTGAGTGTCACCCTCGTTGTTGTAGATGTGCGGAGTGTCACCCTCGTTGTTGTAGATGTGCGGAGTGTCACCCTCGTTGTAGAATTTCCCATAGCTTGGCTTTGCAATTGATTACGCACCTTTAGACCTTTCCACGTTTTTGGGGTTTCGTCCAGCAGTTGATAGGGCAGGGCGAAGTCGCCCTTCTCTATCTTGTCTTCCAGGCTCAGTGTGGATAGGTGCTCCTGATGCTCAGCGTCATGAAGATCTTAATGTGCATATAAAAAAAGTAAGTTAACTCCCCTCGTCACGGTCAACGGTCAGGTTCATGAACACTCCAGAGAGGCCCATCGACTATGTCTCCGGCTCTGTCTCCCTCCCAACAAGAACATTCACACAAAATTACCTGAGAGCCCCCCCCCCCCCGTCACATTAAACGTCTACAACCTTTCCCATAAAGTCAAAGAAAAATGAAGCATGCGCAATTTGGCATATTGATATACGAACAAGCCAATTTCGTGGGGCAGACCGAATCAGATGGTTCCCGCTGCTCCCTAGGCGTTTCATGGTCTCAGCTACTGCCTTTATCGCATCGGCGACGCCATCGCCACGTGGTTTGAAGCAAGCTTTAGTGGATATTCTAGTACCAGATTTCCCTCTTGTGTGGCATTTCATCACCATGGCTTGCCGCATACTGGCCGAACCACACGAACACACTAATACTTGACAAGGACCGTCCACACCGGAGTCCCAGCTTGAAGTCTTTCAGGTGTTTGTAATACGCGTTCTTGTCGATGCCATACGGTCTACACCACGGGATTCGGCATACTTCTAGCCCTGTCCACGTTAAACTGGAACTGCATTCTGTCTTCACCGATCTAAAAGTTTCCAAGGTTTTGTTTAATCCACTCATCTCTGACGGGCGCACTGAAGTAGATTGTTTTTTCCTTGAGCATTTACTTTGTATACTAGGCTGAGCGCTTGTTGCGACAGCAGAGATCCATTCCAAGAACTTTGTGCACTGTGTCTGATTTTACTGCTCGTAACAGCAGATTGCTAATCTTCTCTGTACGACTCCAGCAGCTCGTTGAAGAGTTTTTGGCTTCTAGCCGCTTCCCCCAGGGTATTGATTTTAGACAGTAAATGCTTGGCATGGGTGATGGTGTCAACCGAACTGTTTGGAAATCATAGGCAATTTGGCCAGGATAAATTGGAGCCCCTCAATTATAGAGTAGTAGAGTGCCCCCAAACACACGAACCCGTTCACCAGGGATTTGCATATAGTCAGTGCCTAAAATAAACTTTGGTCTCGTTCACCGTAGCAGTGAACGTCGGAAGGTTAACATGGTTGACCACCTTAGCTTTCTCTTCTAAGGAGTTCAACACCGCCAAGACCTTAGCTGCGGAGAAGAGTGGGGGAGGCGTCCGTACCTCCTCCTGTACTTCATCCATGAGAAAATCATCTGTTAAAGTAGCATACAACATTGTGAAGAGCAAATTACCAGGTCGGAGCAATGAAGGTGAGCATTTTAAACAAATTGAGAATCACAATCTGTTAGTTGCTGTTTTAAGTTTTGTATCCAAACAATGTAAAATTCACCAAGTACTTGTCAATATCTTTAGGTCCTCTGCTGCTGCTGTACGTTTCTTGTCAAGAAATAATGGTGTTCTGTAAGCATTTAGACAATGCATTTTGAGTACTGTACCTGCATTCTGGCTCAGGGCTGTAGCTTGACCTATTAGTCTGGAAAAGGCCAGGAAGTGTGGAGGCATCATTGTGTTGCAAGTGCACTGAAATACTGCTAAAAAGCTGATCCACGTACTCTTGGGTATGCCCAGGCATCAAGTACCCAAGGTTGACCTACAATCAATGGAAAAGAACAAGTGTACAATGATGGCATAATTCCTTTCATGTCACATTATCATCAACCTTTGATTAAGATTTTTGGTACATGTAAGTCTTATGAGTCAGTACACTGCTTATTGATTTCACATATTGCAATCCCCAAGAAGGGTCACCTGGAAATGCAAAGAAGTAAAAATTTTCCCAGGAATGGCTGTAAACTTTAAGATTTGCAAAACTACAATCCAGCTGTCATGTTTTACAATGTAATTTGAAATCATATAAATGATAGACAAAGACTGAGAGAGCAAACTTACATTACATGCCTGCTACAATGTTTACTTTGTATTTTCGTATTACAAGTCTTTGTGCCTGTGAAAGTGTACCTTCTTGAAAATTCCGAGCTTTACAAGCCACACAGAGAATGCTATGATGAACTTATTCTTGCATTCTTTTGCAGAGTTGTCCAGCTGCAAGCAAAGGGTGTTTGGCAAGTGGCCACCATAGTCCTGTTGAAAAAAAGGCAGTTGCTCTTAGTTGTAAGCATTGGATTTAATGAGAGACCCTTAAATGTGCAATGTAAAATACATCCCATCTGGTTCCTAAGTATTCTAGGTAGAAAATAATTTATCAAATTCTGTACAAGTCTTGACTCTTCAATGATCAGCACAAATGCTGCAGAACACAGTTCAGTAACAAGGCTTGAAGTGACACATAAGGTGACAGGTATGAAACATACATTAAATTATACTCAGTATAAAATAAAACAGTACTGTTATGATCCACATGTATAAAGACCACTTCCAGATATACATGTAGGACAAAAACCTAAATACTAACCATAGCCAACTCTTGGAGGACACTTATCAGCACATTCACTGTCAAATTATGGCTTACGGCACACACTCTCTTGCATACGTGTATATCAGTGTGTCTATCAGGTAGACATTACTAACAAGAATCAAAGCTAAACAGCTAAAATCAACAGCTATTAGTTACAGACTACTGCCCTTACATGTTACAAAACATCACTATTACATGAGGGAATTATACACAATTCTATATTTCCATGTTCTCCCAGCGGCATGCTTGAATAGAACAGTCCAGGTGTTAATTCTCTCAACATATATCGTCCAGATGTACTTAGGCTGGGTGGAGTTGTTGAAATTGAAATATTTTACAGTGTATTCTTTTATTTTGTCCATATTTAGTCGGTCCAGTGTCATTCTGCCCTCAGTACCGTTCACATTTGAGTGCAGGAACTCTCCTTCTGTAAACATCTGTCGGGCGCAGTGCAGGAGATGTCCATCCGATATCCCGGAAGGCCTGCTGCAGGTACTTTGTGTAGAGTATTTCCGGTGGTTTGGGTTGGTACTCTCCTCTCTGGGATGCGACGTGGACGGACAGTATTCCGGAATGCACCGGGCTCAGTTCGGTTGTGGTAGCCACAAAGTTATCCATCCATCCAGGATGACACCGTTGAACAGCTCTTGCATGACGGTCGAGCCTCGTGTTCCTCTTTAAAAAATTCCTGTACCATACATGGAAGAAGTAATACGTCATCTGGCGGTCAGCCTCCCGATCTTCCCCTTGCAGCTCCGTCAGAAGTTCCCGCTCCGCCCATAGGCGGTAGGCCAAGGAATTGTCTTTGATTCGCCCGTACATCGTATCGCTGAGCATTGCCGGGGTTGGGGTTTACCCGAAGGTCGAGGAAGTCGGCGAAGCCGACCAATCGGCGCAGGAGTTTTTCCACCCGAAGGTCGGCTAAGCCGACCAATCGGCGTAGCCGATTTAGAGCGCGGCGAAGCCGCGCGGCGAGCGAAGCGAGCTAGGTGGGAAAGGCCTTTTCTACTATCGCCGTTTTCTGCAAAATTCTAATATCTAAGTCAAAACTTTCAAGTGAATTATGTTCGTCGAGTTATTTGGAGGCCATTTAACGTACAAAGAGCACATATTAGTCATTTCAAATTAAAATAAACGCCATTGAATTTTAGCCGATTTCCGGGTCACTGCGTTACCAGCAGTACGGCGGCGGCCACACCACGTCGTCGTAAAAAAACGCATCGGTAGCTAGTATATTTACCAAAACGCTGGCATTAACCACATGTAATCGTTATAATCATTGATGCATTATTCTTGTAGAACGGTCCATACTTAAATAATCGCTAAAATGCCATCTGTTTCACGAGATCTGTATTCCTAAGGAAGTTGGTATTCCTATCTCAGTTCTTACTTTCGGGTTGGCGACGTTACCGATCACGAAAATCAGACGAAAGTAGTGGAAAAAACACGGTCAAAACGTATCTGCAGTGCAGCGTAGCTTTTGTCAGCGTGTTGAAACCCTCAAACTTCTCAAATAGTACCACGAAAACCGACAAGGCGCCTAAACGGGCCCGCCGTACGATCCCACACCACAACACAGATGATCGAAAACACCGGAAGTGGTAACGCACATCAGGGAGATCGGTTGCTTACCCATCCAACATTTAAAGTTAGGGGAAAGGCGGCGCAAAGGATGACGGGAAATACTCGCACTCAGAAGATAGTAATCTTTGACGGGAGCATCTGAGGAGGCATTTCCGGATTGGCGGTACACGGCGGACTACCGTGGCAGACAGCGCGCGGCGGGGTTCCTGTTACTCAACAAAAAACACAATTCCGAGGCCTATTGCCCATGCTCCGCCTGGGTACATGCTTTGGTGTACACTTGGCTGAAAGCCTCCAGAGCCTTATCAAGCTTGTTTTTCTTCCTCTAGCCACCACCGTCTAAACATTGATGGAATTCAAGCTGTTTGTGTGAAGTCAATGTGTATGATTATGATGGAAGCCCATGAAAACATCTGATTTGGTATGTTCCTCCTTAGTCATACTTCGTTGTATCTTGGCTTCAGTATGCCTCACATGTTCGTCTTGAAAAGATGTCTGGCAAGTATATGTTTACACATTTTTCTTCCTTGCGTTACTTTTCTACCATTTCTTACATTCATACTCTTAGTATGATACTGTACTAAAAGAAACGAGACAACAATGTGTGGTGCTCATGTCTATTAAACGATATCTGGCAAATATTATCATGTCCTTTATATGTTATTCTTTGTATGTTTTGTAGACTTTAAAAATATTGACTTTATAAAAAAAATATCTGCATAAGACAGTACAAGCAACGTATAGTGGGGACTGACAATGGGGGCGAATGGGTAAGCCAAGGTTTTCTCTAAAACAAGACTAAATTATGAAAATACAAGCCAAATAGCAGCCTTCGTGTTCTTAACACAATAATGCTACTACGGTGCTACATGTTCCAAAAACACAGACCTACTAAGTACTACATCTACAAAACAAGGAACCCTGAGATGAGATGGTGAAAATATCAGCAAAATGTTAATGTTTCATTGGACCATACCCCCTTTTTTGTACCATATATTGTCCTATGAAGTAAACATTTTACTGAAATTTTACCCGTGGAGGTGGGCAAGACTGTTCAAGGCTTGTCCTGGAACAAGTCGGTCACGTCCACCTCCACGGTGGGCCGGTTGTTCAGGTTGTCCAGACCCCAGGCCTGATCTTCACCGGAGGGGTAGCAGTCCCTCACGATGATCCTCAACTGCTCACTGATAATGAGGTAGACTCCTGGAACAGCTCGCCGAAGGCCCTGTTAATGACAGATACGTGTTTATGAAACTATGTGCCTAAACAAATTTTTGGTATGGGTACAATAGTTTAACTTTTGGTGCAGGTCCGGACAAAACTAAAAATAATTTCTTAATTTTCAACTACAAGATGATAATAATAATCACAATTTACATCATTGCATTGAGATTTACGTCTTTTTTGGTGATTTATGAAGAAAAATCAGAAAGAAAGTTGATGCAAGCCAGTAAGTATAAGTTCTAACAAGTAGTGTCCTCTAGAGACGTTTGGTCATGTGGCTTACACACTTGGCAGTTGAGACACGCTTTGTGAACAAAGTACAGATATACTGCCCACAGGTTTTTTTTTCTGTAGTCCTGCACACCCCATGTGCACCCACTGGTGGCAGTTGTCACACTGTATCCATGTAGACTCACACAGCTCAGCACAAGTACAGTCTTTCATCAAGGCACACTTTGTACTGTTTCCATCACTGTTCTGGATGAACTGCTCTGTCATCTTGGAGAGGAAAGCAGGAACCTGCTCTTGCCCCATCTGGTTCTCATCCTGGGTCCTTCCAGGCCACATTTGGGGACTCCAGGTTCCTTGAGTTGCTGACCTTGCTGTCTTTCTGGACAGGTGCACTTTGTCTGCAAGGGGTTTTGTGGGCCTGCCTGTCACTTCCTCCATCACCGCATGCATGTCTCTTCCTCCATCACCTCAGACATTCCCGTTACAAAATGTCCGTTGCCATCGTGCACAAGGATCTTGTTCTTTCGTGCACAAGGTGAGACACAATGATGTGATTCTTGAGTTGCTTCCCTTTTTGACGTCCGACCTCTGCCTCATCCCCTATCACAGCATGCTTTGCAATATTGGCTGAGTACTTGTGACCTTTTTTTGCACGTTGTGCATAGTCCTCAGGTAGACTCCAACAATCTTCATATTCGTTTCGTTTTCGGCAAATGTCCAGAAGCTGTGGGATGAGGGCTGTTCAGGTTTGTGCCCTCGTCCCAAACCCAGTGGACTCTAGTACCTTGCATCAGCTTCTCCCTTGATGGGACAGTCTGCCCATTACCCGGATATTACGATGTCTCGTCATGTCGCAGATGATGTTGGACTATTTTCCTGGCAACAGTCGAAGGTGTTGATCTTCGCTTCGGTGACGGCAATGATTGATGAACTTCTTGATGGGATGACGCGCCCTTCACAGTGCAAGCTTTGTCTGGCAGCGTCGCAACAAAGCGTGGCTGAGGATTTGGCAAAGCGTGTTTTCTTCGCCCGGGTGGCACCCTCCTTACATCCCGAAGGAAGTGACTTAACTGTGATCTGAAAGACATTAAGAAAAGCCACAGTGGTAAATATTGGATGGATCATGAATGATGCATGTCTATTGTCTTTATACAAGCTGATTTTTAACATCCACATCTGACTAACCTCCATGTATTGACTTGAAGGGCCTTTATTTCATTAGCCAACCGTCTGGTCTCTGTTATGATGTTCTCCCTAGTGTCCTTCGCCTTGAACACACAGCATACTATCGTGTTGAGTTTGGAGTTAGGACACATCTTATTTAGGGGCTGAAACGCCATCTTGAAGCTGCCACCTCCATGGTCACCAAGTATGTCAGTTTCCTGGAAGATGAATTTAGTGGTTTTAACTTAAACACTCGAAGATGTTTCCAGACGAAAATCACTGAACCAATATATTATTCTTTCTTGAAATTCTTGATACAAAACAATTTGTCCACGAATTAGAAAAAATCAAGTAACCTAGAAAACATTATTTTTTTTAATGAAAATGGGGTCTATCCACACCCTCTCGAGAACTCTTGATTATGGATGTTGTGGTTTGTCTGTAGAAGGCCACTTTCACTTGCTTGTCCTTGGAATATATTTGGGTGAAGATCACCACCACCACTTGATCTACCTCGATGGGGTATATGTCATGGGATGTCTCCATACTTCGCGGATACACTAGATTTTAGCAGGACTACCAGACCCTTGCGCAGTTGTGGGATCCCCATTGTCGAGAGTTCCTTGATGTGTACACCGTCGGGAAGCCTTCCACACTGCCTTCCTGTCAAAAATAGGAGGTGTGAATTAACGTGGTCGTCCTTGTGGAAGTATAGTTTTGCCATGGCGTGGACTTCAAAAAGAATAGGGTTTGTGACTTGAACTCTTTCCCACATGTGTCACAAACCTGCTCCAACTACACATGTAAGCAAGTATATAGAACTACAATATTAGGAATTAACACACTGAAAATATTTCCAAATTGACATTTCTGCAGGATCTCTCTGTACTGAAGAAGAAAGATACGGATCAGGCTGCGTGCACAAGAATGATCAGGAGCTTAGACTGCTAGTGGTTGGTTCCATGTGTCATCGACAAACAAGACCTCATAATCCTTCATCTGACGTACATCACTAGCCTGGTCCTTACATGTAGAAAGTCCACTAGGCCGTCTGACTCAGAATTAGCGGTGTTGTTGGATATCATTTGGTCTGACGTGAACACCGCCTCCATCAGGGCTCTGACTTCCGATGCTTTGTACTTGTCAGGAGGATTTGACTCATAGGAAGCGACCTGTGCGATGACAGGTGCTGGCACTGCAACCTGCCGCCATGGTGCCTCGATCAAAACTGTAAATTGTAAGAAGTGTAACCACATTCAAGAATCATGTTTTGCACTGGCACTCACAGCAGGGAAGTAATTTTATGAAATCATCACATAGCAGCATTTCTCAGCTTGTCCATCATTGGCAGAACTTGGCCAGATGTAGGACAGAGCTCTGCAGACATTGCCTCTGTTATCTGGAAGGGCTTGAACATGACCCTGGCAAATCCTTCCATCTTTGCAATGTCCTCAACCTTACATCTCTGCAGCTTCTTGAAACTGTCCTTGATCTTTATCCTGTCATCCAAGGAGGCTGCGACAACCGCAGGATATTGTTCAAAAATACAAATACCATCTCTTGATATTCAAACATTGAATAATTAGAATTATCACAGAGCAAATGAAAATAGGTAAAAGCCATACACTGGCATAGGACAATGTCACCCTTCCTTTTCCAATACATTGGTTGTTTTTCAAGATGTACACCAGATCTCTGTAAAAGTGCTAAGAACATGTTTCGGTGTGGTAAGAATACCTTATTTCTTGCAAAGCCATTCTATGTGGCTCTATGTATACCGCAGATTAGTCGGGTTTTCAAAAGCTGTTCATTATCATGTTAGGTTATTAGCACCAAGTCAATGTTGCTCTTCAGAACATACAAAAGACATAGAAGCCAACTTATCCTCTACTTGCCCATTGGAAATGTCATGCATGTCTTCCATTATAATCACTGTCACTGCTGGCATTTTCTCCTACGTGTAACAAAACTTCATTTTCTACATCTGACATCTCATTGTCTGAAGAAGATGCGTCTTCAGCCTCACTCTCATCTGATGAGTCATCACTCAAAAGCCGGGAGCACACAGTTTTCCCCAAGTTCAGATACATGGAGAGTTGTCAAAAGACCTCTGTACAAAGCCTCCCAATCATAATCCTCATATACCTTCAAACGCTGTTTTATTATTGACGGCAGCTTTAAGCTGAGCCCTTGGTAGGAAGTCACCCGAAGGACGCCCTTCAAGTGGTGTTCTCTCATAGGGAAGGTAGTGAAAGTCAGGAAGCTGTCCGTAGTCTGGGTATGGTCGTTGCACCGGCGACGGAGGTGGTCCAGTGAATTTGGGGTTTATGCAGAAGTCACAGAGCTCCTGCTCTTCTGACAGATCTAACAAGAAATAATGACAAAGATTTAAGCATAGTAAAATTTTCTGTTGATGTGAGTATTCACTTTGCTCTCATTTTCATGCACAGGTGAGAGTGTCTGGGAGAATGTGGAAGTCCAAATCCCGCTGGTCAGATTGACGAACATAAGCCTTGAGCATAGCGCCTATTATCCGGTTAAACCGACCCGTCAGATTGGGGATGGTATGACGTGGTCTGCGTTTTATGGGTCTTGAAGTACTTTCAGAGCTCCGTGACCAGTTTTGATTCGAAGTTAGATCCTCTGTCTGTATGTGGTGAAGTAGTCGATCTCGACGAGGATATATTTTGAACCCTGTTGAGACTTCGGGAGTGGACCTACTACATCCATGGCAACTCTTCCATTAGGGTAGCCTACAACGCTAGGGCATAAGGGGGATCGGGGCTTCCGTTGCCATCCCTTAGTTTTCTGACACACCAAACAACCACCCACAAAGGCGTTAACATCAGCTGACAACCCCGGCCAATGAAAAGAGCTTTTGAGTCTTCAATCGTTTTGTCGATCCACAGGTGCCCACACAAAGGATCTAAGTGAACCATAGGTAGCACAGTGGGGATTAATGTACGGGGGACCAAGAGTTGCAGAGACTTGTCTTTAACTGTTTCTCAATCTCAGTCTGCTGAAAAAGTCTGTGGCAAATCCAAGATAAGACCTTTGAGTTCTTGGCGTAAAGAACTGGTATGGTCTCCTACACACCCGCATAGTCCGGCCATGCCCTGCGTCTCTGTCTTCCCTGTTTCTCTTTCTATCCATCTTGCAGGCTTTCCACCACGTCTTCATCCAGCTTTGTATTCTCCGACTCATACTGCCTACTGAGTTTCTCCTCTGCGGCTTTGACCCTCCTCTTCCATACCTCCAGGTGGATCCTATCGCCTCAGCCAGGGCTTTCTTGAACTCCACCGTCGTTGTACGATCATGGTCTTAAATGTTCCTTCCCTGGCGGTTGCAATATCCTACCACTGTACATATTATGTATATATTATGTGAACTTTTTTAAAAATATGCTGTAGATTGTACAATGTATTTGGACTTCACAAAAATTATCTGTTGAAGATTATACAAAGTATAGGGACTTTATAATTGTATTAAGTATATGGACTATATTTTTATAATCTATTTAAGAATAAGGATGGGCAGGGGTATGAAAATATGGAAAAAAAAGTAGGGAAAGTTTTCTTGAGTGTAATCAAACGGTTGTCGCCCTTGAAACAAACGCAAATGTCGTAGGTAGGTCGTCGCGTCTTGTCTGTGTGTAGAGGAGTTGCTCAGCATCAGAGGAGCCACTACGGGCAATAGTTGCTCTACATTTGATTGTACAGACAGGCGCACTTTGAACTTGTAAGAATACTCGCAGTCTGTCAAGTAGATGGCTGAGTCGTATACAGTTGCGACCATGCATACCCGTGGTCGGCTAACGTGGCTCCATCTTCCCAATACATTAGATGTCGGGTTATCCCGATTGATGATAAACGATCAATCATGGAGACTTTGTCAGATGGCACATCTTCCCCCAGTTCCACCAGTCTTTGCTTCAGTTGGTCCTCTGTCACGCTGTTACAGTCGGCAGCATCTCTTATGAAGGGCTGCTGTGGCTCTTTCCTCCCTTCTATTGTGAAAAAAAAAACAACTTTTGGCTCCATTTTGTTGGTACAGGCCAAGATACGTAAGAGATTTGTTGCATACGACTTAAAGAAAGAAGAAGGGACTTACAAAAGTAAGAAAGTTGTAGGACACTCAAAGGGAAAGGTGGAAGCAAAGATAAAAGCAGACGCAAGGGCAAGGCACCAAAGAAGAAAGCAGAACATTCATATTCGCGTGCACCAGAAGAGGAACCCCCAGATGAGTGGTCACCGAGTCAGTGTTGGTGTGACTATAGAGAAGAGTTCTGTGACTGTGACTTACGTACCTTGACTATGCAAAGATGCACGGTGGATGCCCAGGGCTATGTCCCGTGCACACTTTCTTGGCGTTGCAAACCTTTCTACCGTTATTCAGGGCCTGTGACTCTAGAGTCAAATGATCATTGTTTAGGCACAAGGTATCTCGTCCAGGTGTGGCAGATTTAATGCCTTAACTGTCTCTAACATGATTGAGTAGGTTAAACTATTGATCTCCAATCTGTCTGCGTCGATTGCTTTTAGGATTTCTAAAACTAAATTTGAATATTTCACTTTGTTGATTTTTCTAATCACTTCTGGATTCAAGCAAAGACGTAGTCACTGATTGGATAGTATCTGTCATATAGGAGTTGGTAAGAGCATTACTCTCTCCTTTGGTTGAGGGGACAATAAGGGTTTTCTGCTTGTGTTGCAGGACAGGGATAGTGTGCCCGGTGATGTTTGTTACGGCATAGAAGAGGCAATCAAGGGTTGGTGACGAGAAATCTCCATATTATCTCGTATAGTACATAAGTCCGGAAACCTTGCCCGGACGACCCACCTCACCTCCTTGGGATAGATGTACGTCAGAGTGTTCCTTCCGGCGGCCCTGCTGCCAGTCCCCATAGATTGGTCAGAGCCGAACTGGAGAGCAGAAACGAAAATTGGGTAAAGTTCACAGGTAGCTTGACTTTTATATTACAAGAGGCAGATTTTCTGTAGCGTGAGTTATATGATTCTGAAAGGTTTATATTTGGGACATTCACTTTCGGCCGAAATGCTTTAAATACATGAAATCGCAGTTCTCTACACTAGTAACTAAAGCTTCAAAATTGCAGCTCGTTTTTGTCTTCTATTGATAAAATTTTGCAGCCTACGAGAGACTTCAAAATATCCTTCAGGTGAATGATTGTTCTTCAGTTCTGTTGCTGTTTGTATAAAGTTTTCTTCATCCTTCTTACAACCCAGACGTCTGGCATGAAGATACACAGACTGCAAGTAATGAAATGTACAGGAGCTGCGGTACCAAAGACTTTTTCAAGAGCAACCCAATTGGCACCCCCTTCATGACACATGAATCCTTTAGGATTGAAAATAAAGGGTTTGTTTTGGGTAATAGATTGTAGTGCCTCATTGAACAGTGTCAAGAGGAAAACTATAGATTCTGTATCTTCCTCTCCTTGTATCTCTGATGTTGCTAGCTTGACAATCTTAACGAAGCAATTTTGAAGTATTTGTTGTCTTTGAAGTATTTGTTGAAAAACGGCATGTGATTTACCACAACCGTTACCATATCCTCTCTCATAGAGGAGCGGTCTTCTTTACTTGGCGAAAACTCCTGGAGGGGAACAGCCAGTATGTCAGCTATGGGTTGGTCATCCGGTAGGTCTTGTACGCATGTACAAAATGGTGATCCCTGTGGCTATTTTTGGGAGGTTTTATGGCGGACCTCTTGGCGTATGTCTACATTAATCCGGAAATAAGCGCACATGCTTTTTGAGGTTCAATAGAGGTGAGGAGGTCATAAGGGTCGGGAGGGGGAGATGTGGCCACCTCCTCCTCTTTGTGCTCCGGGATGAGTCCCTGTTCCCGTTCCTGCCCATGAAAATCTGATACCGTGAAAGCTTTTAAACGGATCCATAAGAAGTACCCACTTCTTCTTCAAATTAAATAAAAAGTGATCCTACACATTAAATAATAAACCAGAAAAAGGACTTGCATGACAAGTGAAGCATACGATATTTCATCTAGTGATTTGTATTTTTTAGTGATCATGTAGCGAAATTGCGGAGTACTATGCGCGTGCAGACACCTTTTGGATTAAAAATTTAACGGCGAGTGCGCCGTTCCTGACATCCGTATATTCCGCCAGACATAACTTACCTTGACTGCTTCAACCATATCGGCGGATTGCGGCAATATCGGGAAAAATGTGTCTAGATCGGGCATAAAGCTATGTGTAAACACAACCATCTTGTTCAGTTGAACACACAAACAAAACAACACTCGCACACATGTATAGGATAGCGATACCAGGACTTTATTCAAAGGTGTTGATGATGACCTCCAAGTCTTATTATCATGTGTCCGGTTCCTCGTTTTTCCAATTTTGTCTGCGTTCACACTATTAGTACTACGTCTACATCTATCCATCTGATCTACATGTCCGTATGCCTTGACCAGCCTTATCTCTCCTCGCGTGACATGCTGTTACACTTCCTTTTTGTTTTTCCTTTCCCGTCTTGTTATGGTCTACCGCCTCTGGCCAGACTGGGGGTGGGGCAGTCCTTGATGTGATGGCCCGTCTCATTGCAGTTGAAGCATCTTCCCCTCGGGCCATCCCTTCGGTAGTTGGGGCCGCCGGACCTGAAAGGCCGGCCCTTGCCCTGCCTCCCACCAAACCCTCCCCCGGAGACGTTGTTTCGGGGAGCTATAGAGGCACCGGCCCTTGACCCCATGCCTGGTCGTGATGGCATCCAGGCTGGGGTGGGGGGCATATGCATGGCCTTCTCTGCTCGCCGCAGCTCCACCCGAGCCTTCTCCGCCTCCTCTGCGAAACGGAGCTCCTCTTTCGTCATCAGCATCTTTCCTACATATTTCCCTACGGTCGGGCTGGCGGCTGTGCCCGCAAAGAAAACCTGCACCTCTTTAAACCGCCCCAGCCTCTTGTGGCCAGCCTCCTTAGCCGCCCTCACCAGCCTCCTCACGGCCGTTTGAAGCCTGGCCTAATACAGATGGATAAACGGGTCCTGTCACCTGTGGTTCTCTGCTAGCAGTCTTGTCTATGGCCACTCCAAGCCGGTTATAGTCCAATTAAACATTTCATTCTGTGTACCTGAAGAAATAATGCGCGTGTATGTTATAATGCCATGTGTTTAACGCATTGCATATGCATTACTTGCTTGTGCTACATAGATTATGGATAGATATCCTGTAATGAATTAGAAATTGTTATATATCAATAACTATACTCAAGATACCATACTGGAGTCACTACCAACTATACTCTTGGTAACCACACTATAGTATAGCATATAGCATCACTTTTGCAACAGTTTATTCAACGTTACCACATTAGTGTCTTTCCTAGAATTATACTCGAGGATACTGTCACAGGTTCCCCCAATTGAAAGATACAGAGACGGCTTGCAGTTCACGCTTCTTTATTCCACTCTGTCCGAGATGTTTACAATCTTCCCTAATCCAGACTCCTTCTTCTCCGTACCTCCAGTCCTTCTTCCCTGGATCCCTAAACCAGACTGCCTCCTATATATACTACCTCTGTCAGTACCTACGTCTGTGAGTGCTGAAATCCACACTTTCAAGTCCTTTCTCCACATGTCTTTATAAATGAAATGAATAAAATGTCTACATTGCGAGTGTGGCATTTCCACGCATGACGGGAGCAACGGGAGCATGCATTGTTATGTCCGTAGCAGTCCGGCCCGAGACACGGAGTGAGACCTCTTGTAGGTAGCCTGGGTACCATACCATCGGAGGCGCTCGATATGCTCTTCGGTGCTGTAGGCTTAGCGGGCCCGTGCAGTTAATTAGTGCTGGCCGGGGAGTTTTTACGGGGTTTTTGAGAAGATAAGTGGATTAGCTGCAAACTACTTTTGAACAAATTCCAACATGCTATCTATATCCAACTGTTCATCGAAAACTTTGCGTACTATATCTACAATGACTTGGGCTTGGTCTCCACTGAACACAGGAAGGTGTGAATGCACATAGGCTGGCGAGAATATGTATTCGCAGTGGTCAAGCACATGTTTGATAAGATCATGTGAAAATCCAGTAGTGAGGTCCAAGGAAATGAGCAGTTTAGAGTTACTGTGAACTAGAGAATCACGGTACTCATACAGGGCCTCTCTGAGAATGTCCCTTTGATGGTCACTGACACTTCTTTTCAGGGTTGGCTCTGTTTCCTCTGCTTCTACCTTACGTTCAGTACTTGGTAGTGGCTCTTTACACTTTGAGGAATCACACTGACATGTTTTGTGACAGTTAGAACAACACAAGTGTCCAGGATCAACGGATTTGGTCGTTGGTTTTGCCTGAAATCTATCATATAACCAAAAAAAATGAGTAGTGCAATGCATTACATACTAGTACTGAGTAGTCAATGACGCTTTGTGTAATACACGATAGTAACTATTACTAGTGTAAGTAACAAGCTGTTCTAAGGTTTTCCTTTTATCCTACGAATATTTTTTACAACAGATATATCAATCTTTCACATACATACCTGGTCACTTTCACGTTCTTCGATGATTCGATGAGTCGGTCAAAGAGAATGGTCTTTGGTGTCCAGACCATGTTTGTCCAGCTCGCTCCTAAGCTGTAAACACTAAGTCCTCTAGGGTTCCACCTGTCCTGGAGCACAGCCTTCAGGTCCAGCTTGGAAAACAACGCCTCCAGTCTGTTTGGCTGACAAGGTGAACCGTGTAACTTGTTTAATCACACAGATACTTTGTTCAGAAATCTAAATGATGGAAATGTAAATGAGAGAGATTTAATGAAAAGCGCAGAAAATGTAGAAATTTTCCAGCTTGACACCAGATTACAACACTGAATTCAAACTAGCATTGAATTTCCTGATTGAAGAATTTTCCTTTTAAGACAAGAATGCGCCAACAAAACCTTTTCATGGGTCAATATAGACTGTTGCCAGGACATCCCCAGTGCCTTGTAGTAGAGAATCTTCTTTATCTCAAAGCGGTAACGAAGTTCTGCAGCTGTAGACCTAATGCATGTTTCACTCTGGCAACAGTCAAGTAGAGTCAAGTAGGCAACATTGCTAACAACCATCGACCTGCTGCACATATGATCACCTCCCCGTGTTAAATACGATCACGTGGAACCGGTTGTTGAAGCTGGATCGGTTGAATTTATTCAAACACTTTCTGAGAATTATCCCTTTTCATATACATTGTACAAATAAAATATTGACTCACAAATATGATTTTGTTTCACATGTGAAGTAATGAATATTTGTAGTGAAGTACATAAATGTGATGATTATTTGTAGTGCTGTACACTAACCTTCCAAACTTTCCCAGCCAAACTCGACCATACATTCATACAGGAGTAGTGCATTGGTGTCCTTTACCAGGAATTCTTTGTAGGCGTTGTGGCAATGAAGACCTCTCCGAGGTCGTGTACGCGTCGTGTGGGGTGTTTGCTCGTCGGAAGGGAATTGCAGAACAGTTACAACTTTCTCCACAACATCATGGAAATGTATACTATGTACCTGAGTCATCTTGTTAGTTAGGGCACTAACTAGTAAGGCCTTGGCCTTGGTCGCCTATGGTAGGCAGCGAAGCATTCTGGATGCATTCCTGTATTACACCCTGTACACTGAAAGACATTTTGGGACCAAGGGTCATGTCCTGTCACACAATCACACATTTTGTTAGGGGGTAGATATTGCAGGCCATGGCCATGTAGATGATTGAGCTTCTGCTTGCACCGGGTCTGCAATCTCCAGCCGTGGATTGTTTGCCGAATTTCAAAGACTGGCCATGCATTGAGAAATAACAGTTTAACTTTATATTTTGAAATTGTTTTTTTTCTGGTGTATGGTTGCAAGTAAATAATACAATCTACTTTATAGAGTATTTGGGAAACATTTCAAAGTGCAAGTAATGACTCACCGCAACTGAGTTGTAAAAGGCGTTCCATCCTGATGGTTTTTGATGGACTTTGGTTGCGCTTCTGATCCCGTCAACGGAACAGCAACTTCTACAGCCTGAACTTCTGCAACACGTGATTGATCTTCCTCTGACGCCATGTTTGCATGTGTTCCAGAAATGCGATTTCCCACAATTCTAAGAATTATTCCGAGAAGTTACGTAAATAACTTCACGAACACGTCGCGAGTATTCGGAATTCGCTCGGAAATGGCATCGTCCGTTATTAAGGCAACGAGCGTTCAAAAATATGGCAACGACGGTTCTCGAAGGCAACGACGGTTCTCGAAGGCAACGACGGTTTACGAAACGGAAATCTGCATCGCCGTTTAATGCTAATCTTGCCAGGTGGGGCATAGTCACCTACTAGAGATTCTACTATTGTACCTTTGTTGTCCATTTCATGGTGCGCCTTTCTGTCAAGCACAGATGGGCAAATTGGCAAACACACCAAAACTGTTGGTTCCCGGCATGCATATGAGGGGTCTGCTGCCTACCGAAGCTCCACAGATGTAGGGAATTCTGTATTCGTTGGTGCCCACTGCACTGCATTGTAGGCATCAACAACATTAAGTTTTGTGTTGGTTGTCTCCAGTTGTTTGGACAGCTTGATTGTAATGGCCTGACCGTCGGTGGACACATACAAGAACAAACCTTAAGATTTTAATTCACAAGAGGAGTCACCACATCAATACCGGTACCAGCAATTAAATCGGAAGTTGGACAGATCAGGTCTTGGTGACACAAACACTATATCCAATACTTAAATTTTGCTCCGTTCAGCACTTCGTCTGCTTCCCGGACAGTAGCGTCGGCTCTGGTGATAGCTAAGCTAGGAGGATTATACCCTAGCAACCATTGACTGTGACAAGTCTTCTTTTCGATTGGATAAGTTTACTTCGCTGTCGTATGACCTGTCTCTCGAGGCGGGTCGTCGGTAGGGTCACCACCGCCTGGGTGGTTATTTATTACATTTTAGATATGCCTTTGGAGGTCCTCTAGCACAGAAGGGAGACCCACAGCAAACTTGTGGAAACTTTGTCTGAGTGTCGGTCGGTGTCTTGCTGTGAGGAATGCCCTTCCAGCCGCTAGGATTGAGCTGTCTTCCCTTACCCGGTACCGTATCTGATGTAGCCTGGGAACCTCCTCGGAGGGCACGTCAGAAGGATACCATTTCCCTGAACTGCCTAAATAAGTGAAGAATAACCTTGTCAGTGACTAATAGCTTTTCAGTTCGTACATACATTGTAACATATCCCGTACACACATTAGTCTGATGACTAGATGACATGTAGCATATTGCATAGAGAAAGCACAAAAAAAAAGCATTTGAACCTTGTTAAGTACTAGTATGCCTTATTGAGTTAACAAATTCTTAGGTCAATCATTGGTGAACTTTAAACAACCAGGTAAATACTCACAAAACAAGCTTCCTCCACCACTGCTTGAATTCTTTGAAAGTCACTGCCTGCCCAGCTGTCTTGTGGTGGAGAATGGAGAAGAAGCATTCCACGTCATCAGTTGTGCCCGCACGCGGATGCTCTGGGCCAAAGACAGGGTTGAGCAGACGTCTAGCCTCTTAGCTTTCGATATTACTTGTGATGCCGATCAGCTGTCCTGCAAAACCAGTTACAACATTGTGTAATCATCTCAAGAATTCTGGTATATCTATACAATAATGATAAATTTGTTATATGTCATATCTATCTAATGTTTAACATGTATGAATTATACCTGAGATTGGGCTGAATAATATTGATGATTATTTATATCTTACCATGGGTGCCTGATGCCCCTCCCGCTGGCTCCATGGTTGGAAGTGGCGGAGTTGGAAGTGGCGGGGTCTTGCGTGGCTAGACAAGGGTATAATACAACTTATGAGTAGTCAATTTTGACAAGCATTCTACTTTTAGTGTGAAAATACAAAGTGCTAATTATCTAAAAAATATCTGAAACTAGCCATACAAAAATACAATGGTGGACAGTCCATCTTGCCTATTGGAATTATATTAGGGTCTGAGAAAATACAGTACTCATATATCTCAGTAAGTATAGATAATATCTTACCTTTTTTGCCCCAGTAGACCTGGGGGCAGAGTTGTCTCCATCTGATCCAGTGGTGTCGTGGTCTCCATCTGATTCAGTGGTGTCGTGGTCTCCATCTGAGTCAGTGGTGTCGTGGTCTCCATCTGAGTCAGTGGTGTCGTGGTCTCCATCTGAGTCAGTGGTGTCGTGGTCTCCATCTGAGTCAGTGGTGTCGTGGTCTCCATCTGAGTCAGTGGTGTCGTGGTCTCCATCTGAGTCAGTGGTGTCGTGGTCTCCATCTGAGTCAGTGGTGTCGTGGTCTCCATCTGAGTCAGTGGTGTCGTGGTCTCCATCTGAGTCAGTGGTATATATAATATATATATATGTTTATTTATATATATTTGCGCCATTTCTCGACACGACGGAAGAGAGAGGTGTGACACGCCAAAGTCAAAAATGTCTTAAGTCTTCGCTTATTCTTCAGTGACCTAAACACACACAAACACAAGCACAAACCAAACAGGTGGTTTACATTTGATACGTATACATCTATCAAAGCTTTAAAGAATTCTTACATGGGCATCCTGAGCTGCACCCTCCTCCAACTTTAGCCTAGGGTATTTTGCCACCAGCCGGATGGCGATGTGTTCCAGCTCAAAGTTAGTAGGGACCTTGAGGGTTGCAAGGTCTGTCTCACCTGCATCATTAGGGTCACTTGGTCCTGGACCACATGTTTCAGTGTGGTGGCAGTCACAGGACCTTCGCCCTCAAGGATCGGCATTTCTACGAGGGTGAAGAGGGCTGGTGGAGGCAGGGACAGTCGGGCTGTGCCACGTTCCGTCCCTGAATAGGCACGGAACGTGGCAGGCACGGGTTGGGGCACGACACAGCTGGTCTTGGGTTGACTCGTTGGTTTGGTACAGGCAGCTGGCCTTTGATTGGGTAAACGCGGAGTGTTCTGGCTACGTACCGCAGCATTCCCCGAGCTTGTGGTTCGTTAGAGGCTGTCGGAACCAGCTTCTGTAATTGTAAACGCTATCTTTGCCTGTTGGCCATGAGGTACTAGCACTGTTGTAGTAGTAGTTTGGCTCTTGCTATTGGGTGTTTCCATATCCTTGCCTATTCTGTTTGCTTGTGATGGTACCATGCATGCTCCGTGTGTTGGCATTGTTACCCTGCATTGACAACAAGCTATAGGAAAGAAGATACATAAACCATCATAAGTGACTGTCTTAGACATACTGTAACTGTGAGCAGTGAACAGGGTAGGGCTACCAGATGTATGGGATTGAATGTGATTGTTTGAAATTCTTGATTTGATCTTGTGTACAATGAAAGGTACACACAGCAGTAATTTTTGTGTCCAATATTGACGTATAGTTTTTTCCCCAATTAATATGATAGGAAGACATGTGAAGGAAAGTTAAAATTGGGTTAAATATTTCAGTGCTGGATTCCCGGTTGCTTCCTGTGGCTATGGGACTGGTGAGAGTTGGTGATGGGGCAAAACTGGAAATGATTTGAGCGTATGTTCTAAACATTTAGTTGATGTGGATATTGGTTGAGATATGTTGCCCTTTCTCATGTCTCTATGGGAAGTGTATTCAGAGTTGAGACATATTCACTGATATTAGGTACACACTTAACTTCAACTAAATGCACTTACTGTGGTTTTGTTATCTTGTAGGGCCTGATATTGGGCAGGCTCTGGTGCACCTGCTGGTCTCTGTGCTGTGATCTATAACTGTATAATGTGCTGTTTTCACTGCATACAATCTGTAAGGATTCAAGGAGAAGACCGTTTACCGTTGCATGTATGTCCCTGACGATTGGTCCGGAAAAGACTGGTTCTGCGAGTATGGCATTTGTAGAAACCGTTGTATTGAAAGTCACAGCTTCAGGTGCTCTCTCCGGAGAAGTCCATTGGAGACTGATCCTGCCAAGATCTGTAGACGTCTACACGTGGTAGGATTCCTTACATTGCCTAGACAATATCAACAGGGCTCCGAAGTACTCCTTTCTTTGAGTCTTTGAGAAAGATTGGGGTCTTGACGGTTGAGGGCGTTGTTAGTAGTGGCAGCAAAGTGAGCACCATTTGGGTGCGCAGACAAGGTAGAAAACAACTTAATTTGAGTACGCACCTCGTGTAAATCATTGGGGCTAAATGTGCACACTTCGAAGGCAAGACTGGAATCGCGGAGTCCATCTAAGAAAAGCTGTTTACCGAACAACTCACGGGTATCACTAGTCGTAGCCGGATACGCCTTCGGGACTATAAGTTCCTAACACGCACTTCAAAGGCCTGGGCGGACTCGGGCGGACCCTGTCGTAGTGAGTTTATGTCAGCTTCATAATGCTCGGGCGAAGTGGGAGACTGGATAATCGCCCGGAGATAGTTGAAAACGTCATTGCACGTGCCGTTTTTGACGACTGTGTGGGCTGAGGTGTAGGTAGACAGCGAGGTCGCTGACTAAAGGCGGAGGAGTGTGGTTTTGGATAATTGATTGGACCATTAACCGTAGGTCCCGTCGTTAGAAAAGAGGAGTTCAAATTTCTCCCACTTAACGTGAGACAACACTGGTGTAAAATTATCAACACCATCCTACGACATTCCCATGCAAGAATTTTACCCACATACCTTGTTTAACCAGGTTATGACACAAGCCACGTGAAACTGGTGACCACAGCCGAGCTGCAGCACCTTCTCGTTGATCTCGTACTCCTCCA
>NW_023365867.1:0-18092 GCF_000003815.2 Branchiostoma floridae
CAGATGTAAGAAGTCTTAGTGATCTATGCGTTTTTTTCTTCGCAGTATTTAGTACGTCTACTAGCCTGGGTATCATCCGGGTAGTAGTTCGCTCCTATGTTCGCTTCTGCCACTAGAGAAGCGACTGTATATAGTGTATAATTAACACCGGAGTGAGGTACTTTCCGGATGGTACCCAGACTATACGTCTCACAGGAGGAGGTAAAGAGTCGAAAAGGGGCACTATTGCTGAAAGATGTGCTAAATGTTGCAATTCAGGCATAAACACTGAGATTGAGCCGAGCCATTACACCTGCTTGGGTTTTCTCTGTCTACGGCAAGGGATGTAATATCAGCAATATTCATGTTAGATATATAAAAGATGCGTGTAGACCTATAAAGATTAGAAGAGGTGACAAGTTGCTGAAAGGAAATAAAAAAAGACGTCCAGGTCGAACATTACGCAATACAAAGTTGCCAAGTTGCAAAGTTACTGAAAGGAAATAAAACAAGAAAGCTTTTAAAAAAAGCTGGCCGGGGCGCATTTGGAAGGACTGTAAGAAGTCAGAGGGGCGAGTAGAACAGAAATAAACAATATATACAAACATCCCGACCGACCCGGGAATCGAACCCGGGTCCTTAGGATCACAACACCAGCGGTCTAACTGATCGAGCCAAAAGCCTGACAGGCGTTTGGCATGATCAGTTTCCGCTACTAGAACCCCCCACTGTTACACTACTCCCCCTCTTCTTCTCAAGATTCGTCCTCGAATCTCCGAGTTCGAGCACCCTGTGGGCAGGCACATCTCCGGCCTGTTATCCACCAGGGCCACGTCGGGCGCCAATGTAAGAAGTCAGAGGGGCGAGTAGAACAGAAAGAAACAATATATACAAATACCCAGTGATCGACCCGGGAATCGAACCCGGGTCCTCCAGATCACAACACTAGCCGTCTAACTGAGTGAGCCAAAAGCCTGACAGGCGTTTGGCATGGTCATTCAGTCGGTAGAGCATGGGACTCTTAATCCCAGGGTCGTGGGTTCGAGCCCCACGTTGGGCGCCAATGTAAGAAGTCAGAGGGGCGAGTAGAACAGAAATAAACAATATATACAAACATCCCGACCGACCCGGGAATCGAACCCGGGTCCTTAGGATCACAACACCAGCGGTCTAACTGATCGAGCCAAAAGCCTGACAGGCGTTTGGCATGATCAGTTTCCGCTACTAGAACCCCCCACTGTTAAGGACTACCTCAAAATTTCATGTTGTGTTCCAGTAAAATGTGCATCATTATTAAACTAGAAGTTTATATCTAAAATCTATGGGAAGTTGGCTGGAAACCTTTGTTCACTGGTATAATTGGATTTTCCGGCGTACTTTTGTGGGCGGAATTGTATCCCTTGTGTGCGCTGTGTGCCGGATATAAAAATCGTAAAAGAAACTCCGGTGCGAGACCACAGCCAAAGGCGGGAAGAGGTCCCGGATGTGCATTGTCGTTCTTTCTTCGTGACAGAAATTTCACAGGCAGACATGGTACGAATATGTAATGAACAGATTATGGACGGTCAATACTTCTCAAGCTTCTGAATCGTTTGGATATGAAAATTATCGTGCTGAAGATATTTATACGTGTCTGGGGGATCCTACCAGACAACTTGTATAACCAATCAGAAACCAGTCTGCGATTCTCCGCCAATCAACGATCAAATTGGCGTGTTGCTTTCTACCACGTCCGTAATAGGGATGTCTGAATCTTAATTTGCATACGGCAGCATATAAACATGTTATGGTGGGTCCGGTGAGGCCGGAGTTGCGTCCTTGACTGGTTTGCGTGGGGTGCGGATCCATTGTGTACAGGTTTGTGTCCGATTTGGTGATTTGATAGAAAGAAATAACAATTTATGGAGTAGAGTTTGTTAAGCGAAATGTTTCTAGTTTGGTGATTTTGTGAGGTAAGGTTTGTTGTGGTGTATTTTTCTTAGAATTTTTTTTTGTGTAACACGTGTTTGGTCGATGTTTTGTTGGGCGTGATGACGGCAGAGGTTTTGCACAATGTTGTGCAGGATGTAGGTGTAATGGGAATGCAGAGGTCAAGATGTAAATTCTCCTAATTAGTTGTAAAGAACAAAGAGTTCAGTGGTAGTGGTATGCATAATTTAAGATCAATATATTAATAGCATTGTGACGCTGTTATATATACTGTTATGGCATGTTTTGCATGGGTAATTTGCAGATATATATCTATATTATAGGCATGTTTATGAAAGTAATTTATCGTTTGGCACGAATTTTTTGCGGGTATTTAATTTATTGTTTTGTTTAATGTTTCAATATGTAACTTATATGTTTATTTTTTAGGTGTGAGTTGGACTGTCAGGTTGACTGAGGGACGACGGGACGCTAGATTCTTGGTCGTTTTGTTAGCAGTGTCTTGTGCTAAGGTATGTGCACACTTTTAGGTGGTGTGGGTGTGTTAAGTAGTTTTATTAGTTTGAAACGATGTAGGTAAAGTTTTTTAATCAAATTGTTGCTATGGTAAAAGCGGTAGTGTGACTTGTTATTTTTGTATTACTTTTACATAGTATAGTGGGAGGTGTGGGGTATTTTGAGCAGTGAGAATGTCAAATATTTGAGGTTGTAGTGGGTATGATCTAAGAGCTATTTTGAATAGTTATGCAGCGATATATTAATGAGATTTTTTTGTTCATATTTTAGGATGGAGACACCATCGGAGATGTCGGGATATGTGCACAACGTGTCGCCAATGAAAGACGGGGCAAAGTCAAAGTTTTTCCGGTTTGATTTTCAAACTTCAGAAGACGAGTCTAGGAAAGGAATCTGTTTTAGTCCTCAGAAGAGGAGTTTCTTTTGTGAGAAAGAACAGAGCAGCAGCCCATGCAAAATCAGTAAAGTGAGCAGTTGTTCGATGAGATCAAGCGACTTTGTGGTTAATGAGAAGAGTTCCGTGGAGTCGACAGCAGATGTGGGATTTCCAGCAAAACGACCTAGTATTAGGTCTGTAAGTGTTAAGGACATTAGCTACCTCTCTGTGAATGATGTTGTAAGAGTCAATGTGAAGGTGCTTTCCATTGATAAAACAGAGAAAGTTACAGTTAACTCAGGTGATGAGCGAGAGAAGACAGATGTTATCGTAGGTGACACAAGTGGAGCTGTTCGCTTGTGTGTTTGGCAGCCACATGTGTTAGAGTTAGGGCGTAGCTATGGTGTGGACGCTAAAGTTAAGTTGTTTGCCAGAAGACGATTTCTGAGCACGTTTCCTGAGTCAGTGGTGAACGAAGTAGGTCCTATATATGCCCCAGATGGGATTCAACAGATAGACCAGGTCAGAGCAACCGGTACAATCATTGGAAGTCAAGTACTTAGCAGGTTTTACAAATGTAACTCATGTAAAAGGAAGATCGATCCGACAGAAACAAAGTTTCTGTGTTGCCCTCACTGCAACATGAAGCAGTTGCGAGAGCGATCCAAGGAAGAAATGATTGTGAAAGTTGTTGTTGATGATCATGGTAAACATGTACATTTAACATGTTTTTCCAGTATCGTATCTACAATTATTGGTGAAGATTCATTGGCAATGAAGAGTGACGATGTTGAGGAGAAGTTGTTGGAACAAGAGGAAGTGGAATTGATGTATGATGCATTCAGCAATACTGTGAATTCTGTTGGGGATTAGTTGATGCATGTTATGATACCAATATTGGTGTTTTTATTGTATGTTTTAGTTTTTTAAATTGATCCATCAGAGGTAAAGATTTTGTGTTGCCTTTTTTGCCATATGAAGCAGTTGCAAGATCAATGCAAGGAAGAAATGGTTGTGGAAGTTGTTGTGGATGATCATGGTAAACCAGTACATTTGTCATGTTTTTTCAGTATTATATTTACAATTATAGTTGTAGGTTGATTGCCAATGAAGAGTGACAATGTTGAGGTATGATGCTATTGATGTATGGTGCATAGAGCAATACTTTTTGTTTTGTTGGTGATTAGTTGGTGCATGTTATGATACCAGTATTGTTTTTTTTTTCTTGTATGTTGTATTTTTTTAAATTGATTCATCAGAGATAAAGATTTTGTGTTGCCTTTATTGCCATATGAACCAGTTGCAAGATCAATGCAAGGAAGAAATGGTTGTGAAAGTTGTTGTGGATGATCATGGTAAACCAGTACATTTGTCATGTTTTTTCAGTATTATATTTACAATTATAGTTGTAGGTTGATTGCCATTGAAGAGTGACAATGTTGAGGTATGATGCTATTGATGTATGATGCATAGAGCAATACTTTTTGTTTTGTGTGATTAGTTGGTGCATGTTATGATACCAATATTGATTTTTTTTGTATGTTTTAGTTTTTTTAAATTGATCCATCAGAGATAAAGATTTTGTGTTGCCTTTATTGCAATATGAAGCAGTTGCAAGATCAATGCAAGGAAGAAATGGTTGGGAAAGTTGTTCTGGATGATCATGGTAAACCAGTACATTTGTCATGTTTTTTCAGTATTATATTTACAATCATTGTTGTAGATTGATTGCCAATGAAGAGTGACAATGTTGAGGTATGATGCTATTGATGTATGATGCATAGAGCAATATTGTTTTCTTTGTGATTAGTTGGTGCATGTTATGATAGCAATATTGATTTTTTTTCTTGTATGTTTTAGTTGGTTTTTCAGCTGAAAGTTGTCATCGTCTTGAGCATGTTGTTAAGCTCTGCAGGACTCTTTTTCACTCAAGTTCATAGGTGCGCAAGATTTGTATGTTGACGCCTTTACTGCTGGAGTGGCAGACATAGTTGAGTGTGGTTCAGGGTTTCCAGGATAAGGCTTTCCTTATTGTTATCCGACAACATTTTGTCAAAAAGAAAAAGTCTATATCAAAACAAAGCAAAAATTGATGCAAATGATGCATTCCTATTCTGATCAAAAAGCGATCACACAAAAAAAACGATCACAACGGCCCAAACTGTGTACCTCTGAACCACTTAGGAGGAATTACATGTAATCACCTGTAAACACAAATTTCAGTTCCTATAAAAATCACACATATCACTTCCCGACCTCGATTTAGTTGTTGCATGTTATGATAACAATATTGATTTTTTCTTGTATGTTTTAGATGGTTTTTCAGCTGAAAGTTGTCATCGTCTTGAGCATGTTGTTAAGCTCTGCAGGACTCTTTTTCACTCAAGTTCATAGGTGCGCAAGATTTGTATGTTGACGCCTTTACTGCTGGAGTGGCAGACATAGTTGAGTGTGGTTCAGGGTTTCCAGGATAAGGCTTTCCTTATTGTTAAGTCTCTTTAGCGTTATAATGTACAACCCTACGTGTTTGAAATCATGAAAGTTGTAGGATGTACAAAGAGTGAGGAGACTTTTGTTATATTTTTGTTATGAGGCCTTGAGGCCTTTGGTTAAGTTATCTTATGTTAGTTACGTGGTTTTGAGGAATTTAGTTAAGCCAGAGTCACTGTTGCAGATATTGCTAAGTGTGTTACATGGTTTTGATGATAAGGCTTTTGTTATTGTAAGTGTCTTTTAGTGTTCATAATGTTTACCTAAGTGTTTGAAATCATGAAAGTTGTAGGATGTACAAGGAGTGAAAACACTTTTGGTATACTTTTGTTAGTTATGATATATATATATATCAATGGTTGAAGATGGACCAGTTTGTCATTGTGACATCATGTTGGTTATATGTTGTTTGGCTACAGAATTAAAGTTGGTTATAAGAAAGTTTTCAATGTGTTGTTTTGAAATCATTTGTTGGAGTAAAAATTAGGTAGTGAACCGTTTTTCAGTTTTTAGTTATGCTACTATAGTGATTCAGTTGTTTGAATTTATGTTTTGAACATGTCCAAATTAATGTAGATGGCGAAAGGCAAGAGTTCAACTGGGAAAAAATGCTGGTAAATGACAGGAATACCAAGGTGGTATAGTGACTTTGTCGTAGTAAATACTGGGTTTTAGAACACGGTGGCTCATGCAAGCTTTTTATGGCATTTTATTTGGGCTGGCACTGTTGTGAATTTCTGTGGGGTTCAGTAGCCAGGGTGCCATCATCTTAAGACGTTGCTGGTCTTCTAGTAGTGGAGCAGATAACATCAAATATTGGAGGAATTTTTCAAATTGTGATACAACTTGGTACAAATATTCATCTGACATTTGATGATGTATGTGGGCTACATGATTTGGTTTTTGTCGGGCCCCTAGGGGCACTTTTTGGTACTGCAGGAGACCTAGTGGGCTTTGTGGTAGGAGAACACAGTTTTTGCCAAATGGGGATGTCTATAGTTCAGGAGGTTGAAGTGAGAACGTTTGAGGCTTCAAAATTTATAGTAGGGTGCAGAAGCAAGCTACAAAAATTAAGTATGTTTCAGTGCAGGGTACAATCTACAAATATGTGAAAATCAGCATAAATTTGCTGATTTGTTTCCTTCTAAAACCCTTTCTAGTAGCGCTATGCGGGGGTCATGTGAACTGCAGGTGAGGCGAAGTATTAGGCGGTAACAGAATCCAGGTGCTAGTTGATGCGAGGCGAACAAACACCATAATTCAAATTATTCGGTCGCAAACTTGACGCATTCCTCTACCATTCAACACATTTTTCACCTCCCTCTTATAAACAGAAGAATGTCTGCAGTTTTTGTATTGTATTGCATTACTTTGTGCCTGAACTACGGTGTTTGCCAATAAATACTGTGTTATCTCCTCTTGTAAGCATGGTACAGTCATGATTTTTGTGTGGTAGACTGCTGTTTGAGTAAGAAAGAAGTGTCGTAAGTTTGTTTCTGTTAGAAGCTTGTGTTGGAACTGCAGGGGCGTTTTTTGCGTGTATATATCAATGGTATATAGACACTTTTAGGCATTTTAAAAATCTGAGGTTGTTCAGCTTCTACTTTGGCACTGGCAAAAAAATGCACGTATAGTTTGAATGCAAGATGCTAGGAGGACCAAACTTATGTCCCTTTCTGTTCACCACAGCAGCATTCTACCATATCAAAATCATGTGCTTGTATTACAATTTGAAGATGTTTGACTTAAGTTGATGGCAATTAGGTAAATGGGGATGTAATTGAGTAAATGGGGATGTAAGTGTGTTTTAATTCCAATGAGACTTAATAGACAAGAATGTTACTATGGTTAGGAAATATATGTAGTCAAGAAAGAAGATGAAGACAAGATGCAAGGAGTGTTGTTAATTGTATATCAGAACTTTAATTGTAGAGCTATCATTGAGGAATATGTACATATACCATTGAAGGTGCAGTATGATCTCTACAGATACAGTGATTTATATGAAAGTACCTTTTTGGAGTAATTTTTTGCGTGATTGACGCGGCAATGGTGAAACTACAGGCAATGTGGATTCCATTGAAGCAGGATTCATGTTGCAATATTTGAACGGTGGAAATCACATTGAAAGCACGGTTGGAGTTTAAGTGCTGTTGTCGGTTGTGCAGGTGCTGCATGGACAGTTGGAGTTCAGGTAGTGATGTCAGGTGCACAGCTAGTGCATGCAGTTAAGAAGTTCAGGTGCTGATGTCAGGTGTGCAGGAACTGTATGCAGGTATGAAGTTCAGGTGCTGCTGTCAGTTGCGCAGGTACTGCATGCACGGGTGGAGTTCAGGTGCTGATGTCAGGTGCACAGCTACTGTATGCAGGTATGAAGTTCAGGTGCTGCTGTCAGTTGCGCAGGTACTGCATGCACGGTTGGAGTTCAGGTGCTGATGTCAGGTGCACAGCTACTGTATGCAGGTATGAAGTTCAGGTGCTGCTGTCAGTTGCGCAGGTACTGCATGCACGTTTGGAGTTCAGGTGCTGATGTCAGCTGCACAGGTACTGCATGCACGGTTGGAGTTCAGGTGCTGATGTCAGGTGCACAGGTACTGTATGCAGGTATGAAGTTCAGGTGCTGATGTCAGTTGCGCAGGAACTGCATGCACGGTTGGAGTTCAGGTGCTGATGTCAGCTGCACAGGTACTGTATGCAGGTATGAAGTTCAGGTGCTGCTGTCAGTTGCGCAGGTACTGCATGCACGGTTGGAGTTCAGGTGCTGATGTCAGCTGCACAGCTACTGTATGCAGGTATGAAGTTCAGGTGCTGCTGTCAGTTGCGCAGGTACTGCATGCACGGTTGGAGTTCAGGTGCTGATGTCAGGTGCACAGCTACTGTATGCAGGTATGAAGTTCAGGTGCTGCTGTCAGTTGCGCAGGTACTGCATGCACGGTTGGAGTTCAGGTGCTGATGTCAGCTGCACAGCTACTGTATGCAGGTATGAAGTTCAGGTGCTGCTGTCAGTTGCGCAGGTACTGCATGCACGGTTGGAGTTCAGGTGCTGATGTCAGCTGCACAGGTACTGCATGCACGTTTGGAGTTCAGGTGCTGCTGTCAGGTGTGCAGGTACTGCATGCACGGTTGGAGTTCAGGTGCTGATGTCAGCTGCACAGGTACTGCATGCACGTTTGGAGTTCAGGTGCTGCTGTCAGGTGTGCAGGTACTGTATGCACGGTTGGAGTTCAGGTGCTGCTGTTAGGTCTACAGGTACTGCATGCATGGTTGGAGTTCAGGTATTTTGGGGGGGGGGCAACATGTTGTGAACCATAATGCCAAGAAAAGAGAAACAGGCTCATTTCTTTTATAATTTTTCAGTTTTGGTTGCATAATAGAGGTTGAATGCCCCTTTCGGACTGAAAAAAGGTGGTTGCTGGTTGGAGTTTAGGGTTGCTTGCTAGGGAGGGGGTCATAACTATGTAAAAACGGACGGGACTGTTTCAATGTGGTTGCATACGAGAGTTGGTTGCTTGCGAGGGGTGGTTGCATATAGAGGTTTGACTGTACATGTTAGCTGTTCCTATTGTTGATACATGAAAATATATTGTCATTTCTGTATATGTAGGGGTTGTTACATTTAGCAAGTTTGTGATGTAACTTATAAGTTGCCGTGCATGATTCGTAGCATTGGGGAAATGACAGCACTCAGAGAATTGTAAGTTGTCATGCCTATCATAAAAGTATATGTATGTCATATTTTATCTGTTACTATGACATGTGTTCCAGTTTGTAGGGTCAGGTACATGTAGATAGTGTATACTGTAATATGATTATGTGCCTTCTGAGTGTTCAGGCTTTGACTCTTCTACAATAGTTTTAGTTAGTCTGTCCATTTCTTTTATCACGGATGCAAATACTGAAATCTTGCTTGGTTTGAAGTCTAGTAATGCTAAGCCATCAAGTGAGGTAATTCTGCTGAGTGCAACATAGATTTGCCCAGGGCTGAACACTGTTTTTCCAATGTCAAGTACTGCTTTTGATAAAGAAAGGCCCTGTACCTTGTGTACTGTTGAGGCATATGAAAGTTGAAGTGGAAATTGGGTTCGATTGAAAACTGTGCTATAGCGTGCAAAAAATCTTGCTGTGATTGGTGCAATAAGAATAGCGTTGTTCTTGCAAGGCTGTTGTATTGTGCGGCCGACATTGGGGTTATCAAACTTAACATAAACTCCAGTAACGGTTTGTTCATTAAGGTTTGATTGTTCATTAGTTTCAGAGTTTTGAAACTCAAAGTCTTCGACAGTGCCTTGTGCACCATTTACAAGACCATCTTCACTTAGAATATTTCTCAACAACATAACACGGCATCCTTTAGCAAGATGAATGTCCTTTTCAAGACCAGCTGTTTCACTTGAATCTGTTGATATGAGTTCATTTGTAGGAATGTCTTTTGCATTTACAGGACCATCAATCATTTCATCATTTGCTTTAAGTACATGTACATGGGTATTTGTTTGACAGTGCAGTCTTTCAAGTTGCTCTTTATTGTACTGTGCAGCTTGCTTTCTTGTTGGAAAGATATGTAGAGCTGATGAAAATACAGAATGTTGAATTTCTGACTTTGTCTTGAGACGAGTTGAAAGGAGTGCAATATCTGGATTTGTTGGAAGTCCAATACGTACTCTGTTCAAAAGCTCTGTGTACTCTTTGTCACCATTTTGTCTGTGATTCACTGTCAGAAATAGGGGCTTAAAGAATGATCTCCACAAATGAGTAAGACATTCTTCCTGATTTTGTAAATCCTCAAATATAAATTTTCCAAACACAGGTTTCAACTGGTAGAAATCACCAAAGGCAATGATATTCAGGTTTCCAAAGTAGCTATGTTGGTCACTGGTAGTGTCTTTGATCTCTGATAGGCGGAGGTGAATATGTTTTAGTCTATCATTGCTTATCATACTGATTTCATCGATGATAATTGTATGAACATTGTTGAATTTGCGTCGAAGCTGCGACAGTTTTTCAGCACTGAGTGGTAGGTAGTCAGTTTTTCCTCGTCGGGTATGATCAACAGGTAGTGATAGAGCTGAATGTACCGTGGAGCCACCTATGTTGTAAGAAGCGACGCCTGTCGGCGCGGTAAGTACGACAGGAGTTGTTGGGTGGTTTGAAATTCTGATCAAGTATTCATTGATTACTTTGATAAGAAAACTTTTGCCACAGCCTGCTCCTCCTGTTACGAAAAGTCGCAAAGGTTGTGGTTTGAAATTGCTTTCATTAGGTGCTTGTCTTTGCAATTCAACAAAATGTGCCTTGATTGTGTTAAACACGTGCTGTTGGTCATGTGACATGTTCCTTAGTGCTTGGTAGAATTCATCATCAGTCATTGTGTTGCGGGTCAAAGCATTCCATGTCAGTGATTCATCATGTAGCATAGTAAGATTTTCAATTGTGCTGTCAACATTGTTGGTGGTAGTTTGACTGGTACCTGCTGCTTGATGTGCATTTCGTGCTGTCCATTGTGGATCAAGATAAAGCCCTTCAGTGTCAAATTCGTCGTTGATTTGTAGCTGTTGATGAGTCACATTGGGTGCAAGAGTATCAGCAATTGATGAAAGATCATTTGACAGCAGGCGTACTTGCATTATAGCTTGCTCTATTTCTGATGTGAAGTGCATGTGTTGTGCAAGGCTGTAGTCAAACAGATTCTTTTTTGCAATGAAAGCATCTTGGGCAGAAGTGTAGTCACTAAGTATGTCATTTTCATTCCTCCAAGGGCAGAATAGATATAACAGACCATAGAAATAGTCATCTCCATTTGCAGAACTCAGTCTTGTACCTCTGACACATGCATATTTGCGTCGTTTTTTTATCCATTTGTCACACTGTTGCAACTTGAAACATTCACAGGCACTTGATGGTTCTGTTGAGCTCACAAAGTATGATGCAGCAAATGTGTATAATGACATTTTATCCCAGGGGTCACCATGAGGTCTCATTGCATAGTATTGGGCAGTGCCCTGAACGAAAATGTCTGTTGATGTATCATCAAGTTTTGCAAGTTCTTCTCTAGGTTTCAGCAGGCGCGTTCTACTCTTGGGTGGCTTTGTGTTGATTGAGACAGTTAGTCTTGAGGATCTTATCAGTGGTAGGTTTGCAAGTTTGTATCCAACTTCTTGTGCGCTGAGCAAACGATGACTAAGCACTGTATTGCCAATTTTGGCTAATCGTGTTCTTTGTGTACTGTCACGTGGGAGGTCAGACAGACCAGCAGAAATGGCCGTCTGAAGATTTTCGGGCTCAGCTTTTGAAATGTACATGCATGCATAGTAAGCAGCACCATACTTGGAGCCAACCATTTGTATGTCCATGTTGGATTGCATGTGCATGAGCAATGTTGGGTTGTACGCATTTATCCAGATGTCTTGTTGTGTTCGTTTTGTGACATAAAATTGTGCACTTCTGTTTGGATCAACATCTAGTCTGAGCCTTGTTGTATCTGAAACTTCTCGAGGGAAGTAAAATCTGCAGTTCACTCGTCTCTTTTTACATGTGTTGGTGTGATGATGAGTCTGGTATTTGGACACCAGTTCATACAAGAGGGAGTTCTTGTCATCTGGCAGTTGTGTGGAAAGATATTTGTCAATGAATGCAGGAGCATTTTGTCTTCCTTGTATGGTATCAAGGTCAGGGGCATCTTCAACCCAGAACATACAGTGCAAATGTGGAGAACCTCTTAATTGGAATTCCACACGAATCCAGTGATCTTTGATTCTACCAATGGGATGTTGTGGACTCTTCAGTATGAAGCGTAGAAGTGCATCAGTGCGTCTATTAAAGTGTATCGCACACATGACAGGGTCTGATCTCATTAGGTTCCATTTGTCTTGTTGTGGTAATGCTTTAGCTTCTTCATAGGTCAGGTCAGGATTCAGGGTCATGAACAATTCTGGCCAGTTTAAATCATTAGCAGACACAGTGACAAACCATGTTGGTGGTCCAATAGTGTTTATTTTTGCTAGCAAGTTTAGCAGTTGGTCCTTGAAGTAAGCTGCTGTTCCACGTATATTCTTCATAAAAGTGTATGATGTGCTTTCAACATGTTGATCAATTTCATGATGCAGATCGCCTGCTGTTAGTGGCTGTGCTATGGATTGTGATCTAACATTACTCTGCTTTTGCATTCTACATACAATGGATATCTGACTGTACAATTTCTTGATTTCATACGAGTTCAAGGCAAAGAAGAGCCATGGGATGTTTTTTCTCCAGCAATCATTGATATTGAGCAAACGTGATTGGAAGTACTGTAAGTCTGTTAGTTGTACATCACGCGTCTGTTTGAAGCCATTTTTACCATATGGGTATAACTGTGGAAAACAGTGTTCCTCAAGATCAGTCTCTTTAAATATGCTTTGTGGTGGTGATGTTTCACGTGGTAGTGATATCACTGGGACATTGTCTGTTACATTCTGCAACAGAGATTGTAACTGGACATTTGGATTAACCCTCAAGCACCCGACCTTTTTTTGCGACTAAAATGACCGAGTGGGGTCCAAACGGACCCCAAAATGTTTTGTTCATAAAATCTCAGTACCATTTCTTATCGGCGATCATTGTATAAACATTGCTTCGTCAATGTAAGAGGAAGATTTTGAGATGTTAATGTGTTGCTAATTCCAACTCATTATCATAATTTATGCAAAAGTTCAGAAGGACCACGTTTTGGACTAAACCTATTCTGACCAGATAGGGGAATTTTGAGGCCCTCAGCAACATTTATGTCGCATAACTCATGAACGGCTAGAGCTAAAGCTACGAAACTTGGTAATTTACCAAAAAATATTGTTTGCAAACGTTTTTTGTCAATAAAGTAAGTTTATCATTTTTTGGGGTTGCCATGGCAACCATATTCTAATAGGCATATTTTTGCCAAAATTTGACAATTTCAATTTAAACAAGGTTTTCTTGGTAAACTACACCTGTTTTCTGACAACAATTAAATTCTATGAAATTCAATGTAAGTTTCATGACTTAAAATTTTTAATCTATGCTAATTTCATGACGTCATTGGTCAAAATCCAAGATGGCCGCCCTGATTAGGTAAATGACGTCATAATGTCGTCACATTACATGTTGATGACACAGAAATTTTTGTGATGATTAAGGATTACATTCTTATTATCGTCTGAAAGTTTAGTAGTCATACTATAAGTGGTTAAGGAGTTAGCCTCCAAAGTTTGTTTTAAAAACTGTACATTTTTGCTGGGGTCCGTTTGGACCCCAGAGGGACTGAACACAAACTTTCTTCATAATTTCCACATAATTGTACCAATCTTTGCGAAAACTTAGGAGAAGGTATAAGACATATTGACTAACAAAGTCACGGAAGGATTTTTTCTTCAGATCAAAAATGTTCAAATGGCACTTCCAAATGTACGCCTGGGGTCCAAACGGACCCCACTCGGGTGTTTGAGGGTTAATGTAGTTACAGGGAAAAGCTGAGAGTTCTTGGACAGTAGAAGGTGCACTTGAGAAGTCTGGTTCATTGGCGTCTGTGATCATTGGATTGAATTCACTTGACTTTTTTACCCAGTTTTCAAAGGTAGCTATGTTCACATGTGAATATAGATGATTATGCGTTACCAGCCATGTAAGAGCTTCATGCATTTTGGAAAATCGTACAATGTGTTGTGGGTCTGTTCTTTGTGTTTTACTTTCATTTGTCTGACAAGGGTGTACTATTACTAGCCCAGCTGTATCTTGGCTATGTGGTAACAGTTGGCAAGTAGTTTCAATGTTGGTAGGGAAACTTATGGCTTGACCTTGTTCACCAAATTGTCCACCTGGTAATACAATTAACTTGATGAAGGTGTATTTCAAACTGACAAGTCTTGTTTCCATTCTACTGAGTTGTTTCAGGCATGTTGGAATGTCACCTGGATCCATATTGTTAGTCCAAGCATTGGGTATGGGTTTGTCTTTTTCAAGACAAATCAAACACTTTGAACAGAGATGATGTTGACCAGAAATATCATTGACTATTTTGTCTATGACAGCATTGTTGCAGTTTCGCACTTGGTCATGAAATAACAATTGTCTACATATGCTACAGTAGTACTTTGGCTGCTGTTTTATATAGCAATGAAATGCAGGAAAGTCTGATTTGTATTGTTCACTGGTATAGTCTATGCTATGTTCTCTAACATATTTTGTAGCCAATGTTTTTCTCACTCTATCACAGTTTTTCCTCTGTCGTTGCGTTTTTTCTTGTGAAGATTCTTGTTCAGCTCTTTTTGCTTTGCTAGCTTTGCGTGATGTCCTTTGTTTTGCAAGTCTTTCGGCTTTTTGCTCAGGGGTCTCATTTGCTTGTTTTGCTTTGTATGATGCTCTTCGTTTTGCAAGTCTATCGTCTTTTTGCTCAGGGGTCTCATTTGCTCGTTTTGCTCTTTCCTGTGCAAGTCTATCTGCTTTTTGCTCAGTTGTCTCATCTGCCTGTTTTGCTTTGTATGAAGCTCTTCGTTTTGCAAGTCTTTCATCTTTTTGCTCACGGGTCTCATTTGCTTGTTTTGCTTTGTATGATGTTCTTCGTTTTGCAAGTCTTTCATCTTTTTCCTCAGGGGTCTCATTTGCTCGTTTTGCTTTATATGATGCTCTTTGCTGTGCTGCTTTTTGCTCACAGGTCTCATTTGCTTTCTTTGCTTTGTATGATGTTCTTTGTTCTGCAAGACTCTCTGTCTTCTGTTGATAGGTTTGTTTTTCTTGTTTGTCCTTGCATATTGCGCTTTGGATTGCAAGACCTTGCACTTTTTTATCATTTAAATTTGATGCTGCATTTGGTGACATTACTAATTGATTCAAGAGGCCTTCATTCCTGTTCTCTGGCATAGCACTTGGATGTTTGCTTGTGGTGCATGGCACAATGTTTTTCCCAGTACTTTGGTTACAATGTGGTGCAAATGGAAATGCTGTGTTTGGTTGTTGTAGGTTCTCTTTCGTAGATACAAACTCTGGTTTAACCAAGGTGTATGTGTGTTGTTGTTGAACTTGAAAGCAGTTTTCTGACTCAATCATAGAAGAAACATTGCTAGTCAGATTGATAATGTGTATACCAGTAGGTTCAACTGATAAGAAAACATTTTCTGCTTGTACTGGGACAACCTCAAAATTGCATGTTGTGTTCCAGTTAAGTTGTTGCAAGAATGAAACTAGATTGCTGTTTGAACTGTGCATGCTTAAAGTAGAAGTGCCATGGCTATCTGGCAATGCTGTTATGGGACTTCTGGCATGTGAGTCATAAACAAAATACTTGTTATCAGCGTGCAACAATGCTACTGTTGAACCAGTTATTCCATGTGCTGTTATGAAAAGACAAGTGTTGGATTCAGCAAATGCTGCTTCTAGGGCTTTCTTTAAGGTGTAATAAGGATAGACTGCTTCTGTGGCAAATATGTCTCCAGTGTAAGACTCTTTTATTGATACACGTACAGTATTGTTGTAAAGTTGCAAATAGTCTGGAATATCATCAACGGAGAGGAACTCCACACCAGATCTTAGTGATGGTTTTATGTAGGTGTATAGTGCATCTCCTTGAAAAAGTACACCATCAAGGTCTGTACTTGTCCAGGTAATTGCTTGTCTGCAAGTACTGTGGTTAACAACTGCCATTAAAGCATTTGCAGTGCATTGTTTGCCTCTATTATCTCCACTGAAAATGATGTCACCTTGGTGGTATTTTCCCGATAAAATAGATTCACACATTGTTCACAATATATGTGTTCTTTGCTTGACTTTATTTGCACAATGCACAGTGCTCAGTGGCACGATTGAGTCTGGTGTGTGCAAAATGCACAGTGCTCAATGGCACGATTGGTCTGGTGTGTGCAAAATGCACAGTGCTCAATGGCACGATTGGTCTGGTGTGTGCAAAATGCACAGTGCTCAATGGCACGATAGGTCTGGTGTGTGCAAAATGCACAGTGCTCAATGGCACGATAGGTCTGGTGTGTGCAAAATGCACAGTGCTCAGTGGCACAATTGGTCTGGTGTGTGCAAAATGCAGTGCTCAGTGGCACGATTGAGTCTGGTATGTGCAAAATGCACAGTGATCAATGATCTGTTAATAGGTCTCAAGGTCTAATTTGGTTGGATCAAGGACTCTCTTTCAAACCTCTTTGGTTGGATGCAAAATGTAATGCGTAGATTTCAGCAGAAGAAGTATAAATGTGTACTGTGTAAAATCTTATTGAGTACAGACTTTTGCTAGCTGTAAGTTTCTGTATATTACTGTGTCACTTGTATATATAGCAGAGAACAGTCTAAGGCGTCACTGAAACAGAAAGAAAATATTGTCTTGATCACATAACATCTTACTAGTACCAACAAAAAGCAAAAATCTACAAAAGTTCAGGTGTGACATCTTGCCAACTGCTTTGCTGATTGTTTAACAGTTAGCTACAATCCGTTGTTTTCTACTATTCTTTGGAAATGTATGTTTTAATGTATTAGAATCCGATCCATCTTTTCAACTTGTACGATATTTTTACAATCAAAAATGCCCTGCATAATGCCTCGCATCGGCTCAAGCACAGTGCACCATTAAACTATCTAAATTCTCGTCAATCCCCACACACTGGTTTTACTAAAAAAACTATATACCGTTCCTTGGAAATATGTTTCAATGTGTCCGAATTCATGATCACTATCTTTTCAAATTGTACGTTACTCTTACGATCGAAAATGTCCTGCAGGACCTCCTGCAGCTGCATATATAGACGCACGCCCCCCTCCCACCCGCACGTAAACTGTTCCAATCGTTGCACAATAAACTTGACTGTATACCCTCCACAAAATCTTTCGTCAAATGTCGTGCTCATTTTACTCACATGACACTACGCCTTAGAATGTAATGTTATATTTTAATACATCCGAATTCCAGAAAGATAACTTTACAAACTGTACCAATTTCTGTACGATAAAAATCTCACCTCCTCCGCACCGTCAACGCCCGTGAGGGTATTTACCGGAATAACCCGAAATGACCCGGAATAACCCGGAATAACCGTAATATTTCTTGTTCCCATGGCCATATATACATTATTTTATGCCAAAATATTGCATTCTGCGATCTTAACTTATCAAAGCACACTGTATTTCGGTAGCTTTCATCCTTTATTAAGGTTATTCCGGGTTATTCCGGGTTATTCCGGGTTATTCCGCTAAATACCCGGACCCGTCAACGCTATCGCAAAATGAACCGTGCGATTTAACGACAACTCCTCAAATGTTACATGACCAGTGTTTTACTGCAAATCAAGAAACATTTTCCTTTCCTAGACTTTGCTAATGAGCGCTGCAATGTTTTCTGTACGAGTAGAGGTCATGGATAAACAGTATTCTTACAACGTTTATTTGAAGGGCTAAGAAGGGCTGAGAATTGTCGTAAAAACGCACGGTACATTGCGTTTATTTGAAGGGCTGAGAAGGGCTGAGAATTGTCGTAAAAACGCACGGTACATTTTGCGACCATAGCAGACCCATCCAAGGACGAACCATTAAACCGGGCACAAAGCCGGGCGCCTTCGGCGCCCCGGCAAAAACATGTAGGTGCACTGCTGTACATGTTTTTGTATTCTGTGCACTGCTGCACATAGAAAGGTTTGAATATGCAATAGAAAAGCTGCACTTCCGATACGTTTTTTCAACACACGTAAGCCAAAAGAAATCAATAACCATAATCTATTAGGCTTACGTCATATTTCCACAAAAGGGCCCGGACGGGCAGTTTTGGCTGTATTAAATATTGAATCTGTTAACGGTATCG
>NW_023365867.1:18660-23176 GCF_000003815.2 Branchiostoma floridae
TGCGATCTTAACTTATCAAAGCACACTGTATTTCGGTAGCTTTCATCCTTTATTAAGGTTATTCCGGGTTATTCCGGGTTATTCCGGGTTATTCCGCTAAATACCCGGACCCGTCAACGCTATCGCAAAATGAACCGTGCGATTTAACGACAACTCCTCAAATGTTACATGACCAGTGTTTTACTGCAAATCAAGAAACATTTTCCTTTCCTAGACTTTGCTAATGAGCGCTGCAATGTTTTCTGTACGAGTAGAGGTCATGGATAAACAGTATTCTTACAACGTTTATTTGAAGGGCTAAGAAGGGCTGAGAATTGTCGTAAAAACGCACGGTACATTGCGTTTATTTGAAGGGCTGAGAAGGGCTGAGAATTGTCGTAAAAACGCACGGTACATTTTGCGACCATAGCAGACCCATCCAAGGACGAACCATTAAACCGGGGACAAAGCCGGGCGCCTGCGGCGCCCCGGCAAAAAGTCGGCATGGCCTAAGCAAAATTCGTGTTGATAGGAATATAATACTGTAGTTCAAGCAATAAATCAGGAACATCCTGTAAATGATTGTGGGCATCACTGGGAAGATGAAGAATAGCCTGGGCCATAACTTTCATAAGCATAAGTTTAGTTTCTTTGAACACTACAAATCACTGTCTCCTGTACTTATCTCGATAAGTGTGTTGGGTTCTTTAACTTTATCTGCAGAGATTTGATGCCTGAGGCTAACATCTGAACTTACAACAATTGAATTGCATGAACTGAAGCTCCCTCCTCCTGGATGCCCTGAGCCATGGTATATAGAGAGGTAGCCCTGATACCAGACCCCGGCCAGATCTGAAAAAATATCTGTAGAATATATCTGTAAAACATTTGAAATATATCTCATGAAAGATACATTTATAATAAAGGTGAGACATCCAGGTTAGCAATATTCAAGTACAATTTAATCTCTCTTACTCTTATCTCTAGAACTTGACAAAACGGAGATCTACTTCCAAAAGTATACCTCCGTTTTTATCCAGTTGTAGAGTCATTGAATTGTATTTGAACACATGAAAGATATTTTTGAGATCAAGCTGGATCTGGTATTATCAATCCAGGCTTATCAAACGGACAGTCAACATGATTCAACATCTCTTCACTGGTCCTCTGCCTGAGGACTCTCTAATAGTGGCAACATTTGGACCACTTCCCTGTAGCAAGTGATGTGGCCCCATGACCTATAATGTCATCCCCAGTAGGGGTTATTCCCTGAACTTGCCTTTATTGGCAGCTGTCTGCTGTCTGTGGAGGCCCGCTTGTCTCCAAGTAGATGGAGGGTGTGGCACAGAGTATAACGTTAGCCGAGTTTTTGAGACATTCAATGACCTGAAATGTGAAATGTCTCTCGGTTTTTCCGTATTTACGACAGACGAGCATTTGCCCCCTGAAATATGTAGAGAAATGTTCGTAGTTGTCCACTGTATTCTGCCGATGCAGAGAAATGTTAAGACTCACAAAATAAATGTACTGTAATGTGTAAAAGGTCACCCAAGAGGTTAAAATGGGTTGGCGTAGGGTCAACTACCCTACCTGTAAAACAGCCACCAGTTACAGAAGCACCGATGATAAGAATCCAAAAACCGGTCATGGGCAAGGAAGGGTCTCCACAAAGGGACCTGAGGAAGAAAGCCCAGAGGAGGGTACAATGGAGGACCATCATCGGTGGCCTATGTTCTGACCGGAACAAAGGGCCCAAGTAAGTAAGTAAGTAATGTGTAAAAGGGGAGATGTTTGCAGTGGTTTAATGTCAGCGTTTTTGACATGATCTCTTCAACACGAAAGGGAAAAGGAGGTTTTTGCAGTGTTTTGTATTTACAGTATGTTGAAATAATTCTGTGGCACAGGGACAATTCATTGGAAAATTTATATACACCCTTAATTCTTTTTTCTTTACAGCAAATATTCAATGCTGGACATACCCGAACATTGTTTTCCTTGTCCCTAAGCAACAACTTACTAACAGATGGACATTAACAAAAACCAGAAATCCCCAGCAATTCTCGGGGGCCCTCCCAGAATGTCAAGTTTCATCCCTGGAAGGCTCTGTTTCAATGTTATGTTTAGGGACCAACCATAACAAATTGCATGTGTGGGGAGGTCAACATCGCAGGGAAATCACTTAAACTGCCAGAGAGTAGAGAAAAACTTTAACGTTAAGTACCATATAGTTTGCTAGGAGAATCTTGATTCATGGAGGAGTATGAAAACATTGAAAGTAAAACTTGTCTTGAGTGTCTTTGAGATGTTCACTAAGTACTTAGATCCTCCAAGGATGTCGTGGCACATTCCTTCTTAGTCTTTAAGCCTTAGGTCAACTTTTAGTGTGCTGTTTAAACCCGGCTAAGTCACAAGGTCGTGTTGGGGTAGCTTGTATAAGAGGGTGTTGTTTATCGACAGCAACCAGGCGCAACTTTTGCTTAGGGGTGTTGACTTATGTTAGGACACACAGAATGTCGTTATGCAGTCAGCATTGCAAAATCTTTGAAATTGTGGCTTTGAGAGTTCAGAGAGATGTTAATGTTGTTTTGCAGTAGCTTGATACTCAAGAATTTGCAAATGGAAGAAAAAACAAAACTGTCTTATGAAGGAACCTAAGGTTCCTTCATAAGTTAGTTACTTTTCTTGTCAGATCCAGACTCCCAGGGCCTTCATTGGGTACATGTTAATCTAACTGAAGAAGCAATATTTTCAAAGGTAGAATAATAAAGTCAGTAATCTATATTATACTGCTCTGGACATTGTCTCTCTTCAATAATAGTTGAATATAATTGATTATCTTCAATTTTTCATGGTCTGTAAGTCACCTCCAAGAGGATGAACTGAACTGAACTGAACTGTAAGTTGTTGCAAAAGTTTCCAGACATACCTAAGTATTTTGACGTATTCTTAAACCATACTACCCTGAAACAGCTGGAGACAGATGTCATAATCTAAAATTAGACACATATTTTCCTAACTCAAGTGTTTTGGCATGCCAAGAGGGTCGCTTAGACACGGTTCGATAGTGCTGAAGTCAGCAAATAAAACACCAACAAGCAACAATCAGTTTTCATAAACTGAGCATTGTCTGAGGATACTTGACCTTGAAGGAAAGAATAACAGTCAGCTGACCTTGGCTTTGTTTGTAAACAGGATGGTCTGATATCATAACAGACCTGAGTCAGCTTGGGTTTTCCATTGTTCTTCTCTGATGCCACATAAATCATTTTCTGCTGACGCTTGTTTGGTTGGTCTTCAAGTAGTAGGAGAATTTTGGATCTTTTTATGCAAACAGTATTTTTTCAGTCCTGATGGCAATCCTGTTTTATCCAGTCTATATCAGCATTATAAAATGAATCATGTGTGCAATGAAAGTTTTATAATAAAGCATCCAATAGGTCAATGTTGATGTTAATATTATTTGTAACAGTGGGGTTCAAGCACCGGCAACCTACCATGCCAAACGCCTGTCAGGCTTTTTGCCAAATCGGTTGCGTGCTTGGTTTTGTGATCTTGGTTGCCCCGGGTGCGGCACGATAGGTCGCGGGTTTGAATCCCGGGAGCGAGCTTGGGGTAAAAACTGTTCTACTCACCTCTAGTAGAATGATCATTGTTACCGTCTTACCGAGCAACCTTAAGAAAAAGAAATTATCAGCAAAATAAGATTTTGCAGTTGGAGACTGATTCTAAAAATGAATGTACTCAATCTTCAAAATTTCTACTGTCTCCTGTAGATCCCACTGTCAGCCAGACCCAAGCAGAGCTCCGTCGGCAGCTGTGACAGCGGACTGAGAACACGGGAGGTCGCGTGTATCGACTACGAGGGGAACGCCGTCAGCGACCCGTTCTGTATGGAAGGGAGAAAAGGTGAGTCCTTACTTTACAAGCAAGTCCTGCTAGCCTGGTAACCATGCCATTGGGAGCTCATTGGGATTGTTGCCCACCTATGTAACACTAGTTCACCTTAATCCGTGGGAAACCTAAATTCGTTGTTTTAAAAAAACTGAGTATTTAGAGGTTTTAGGTCAATGACGTGGGTTTCAAATGTTTACATTTTCAAGACATTGTAATGTGAAACTACCTTCTATTGACTTAACGATCCCCCAATACCGTAATTCTATATACAACGGATATAGGTTACTCTACGGATAAAGGTGAACTAACGTTATCCAAAGGGGGCTGAAAAGATCATCATCATCTTGGGCTGATGAAAAGATGGGCTGACGAAAAAAGACAACCTTCTAGTGGTTGGTAGAAGTGGTGCCGATAAAATACACCAAATCTGGCCCATTGAAAATGGTCACCAGTCTGGCTCAATAAAATTCCTGAGCAAAGGAAGTTGAACCAAAACCTGAAAACTTGCATATTAAAAGTGATACTTTTTTTTTACAAAATGACAGGTATCTTTGTGCAACAGGAAATCAAATTAATATGGCCAAAGTTCTTATCAAAAAGTAAGATGCCAAGCCCAATAAATGTACTTAAGTTTAGTTTTAAA
>NW_023365868.1:0-22901 GCF_000003815.2 Branchiostoma floridae
GGCAATGGGTTGTTATTCTAGGGCACAGTATTGGAGGACTGAACCCATCCCTCCATCCACCGAAATTTACTTCGAAAACCATCGAAAATGCAAATGATGAAAAAAAAAATGAATAGATAAGGGCAAACAATTTCAAACGTGAGATTATCTTTGTTTTCTCTTTTGTATTCTAAAACTTTGTTGTATCTTGAATGTACGTGTTCCTATGCTAATCCTGGCTCAGAATTGCAGTGCCATACTATGAAATTACAACTGTTGTTTAATGCGAAAAGATAAGGTTTATCTTTTAGATAAGTCTGTCGAGCATTCGACTGTGCTTTACAGATATGTACAATTTATGTGGAAATACAAGGGAAAAGGAAACATAGGTCACTCTTGACATCTTGTTGTTCATTTGCCAAGGTCTGTTGTTTGATACAAGGAATAACTAAATCACTGAAAATGTTAAACGAAAAAAAGAGAGAAAAAAACAGCACAAAAGAAAACACTACAAGCTGTTAGTTTTTGTAAGACTAGGCTAAAGATGTGTATGCAGAATAGAAAAAAATTCTACCAAGTTATTCAAGTGTAATGCATTAAAAATCACAATGGTCTCATGGTATCAAAAAGTTGTCATATTTTCCCATCTGAAGTACTAAAATCACAATGGTTCCCTGATCTTTAAAAGTTGTCATACTTTCCCGTCTGAAATTGCCCTTTGACACCAAATTTGTATTGGATACAGGGTTTATATAGATAAAGGGTTAGGCCACGGGCAAAAGTTGAGACATTCTCTGACGAAGCACCTTGTTTAGTATTGTCATTATAAAATAGTACGTCTGCTTTGTAGTGCGGATGCCCCTAGTCTGCCTTGGGACAGTGTGAATTCCACTCTATGATAGTTCAATTCGTCGATGAAGGTTAGACATCCAGGTAAAAAATACGCCAAAAAGCAGTTACTCAAGTCACTGGTTATGAATTTTGGAAACGCTCAGACGTTTCAGACAACCATCCGGTGTCTTTCGTCAGTGACACTGGAGAGATTGTGTTTGAGAGAGATAGTTGGATAGATTTCGAACATGTTTCACCTCTAAAATCGCGTGATGTGTTCCAACTACTTCCAGAATGCCGGAGATTCCACAGCCCGAGCCATAGTCATCACTTCTGCCCCCTACCGCCGAATCGGCGACATTTTTGCGGTATCCAGGCAAAGCTGACAAATATAGAGCACCAAGTTGTTGGTCGTGGCTCCCAAACCGCGGGAAAACATGTCCGTTAATCAGGGCTGATGTAAGCCAGGGGAACTGACTGACACACGCACGGGGGGATAGTCATGTAGGACCGGTCCATGGGAGGCGATTGTGGGGGTCAGTCAAAGGTATCTTCATCAACTCAAAATGACATCCACTTATGACATCAGTAAGATACCAGACAGAGAGAGAGAGAGAGAAGGAGAGGGAGACACACACACACACACACAAAGAGAGAGAGAGAGAGAGAGAGAGAGAGAGAGAGAGGGAGAGAGAGACATACAGAGAGATAGATAGATGGATAGATAGATAGAGATGGAGAGACAGAGACAGATCTCAATTGTGTATTTGTGTGTGTGTGTGTGTGTGTGTGTGTGCGCGCGCGCGAGTCTGTGTGCGTGCGTATATGTGTGTATGCACGTGTGTGTATGTGTGCGTTTAAATGAACGCTTGTCTCTGTCGGTGTACTTCAACGAGAGAAAGAAATGGAAGGGACATTTGAAAGCAGTTTTATCTTCTTTTCGTGCTCGCAGTAGAAGTTTTGTACAGTCCGGCTGGTACTCATCTTTAAATACTTCTTTTAATCTTTAGTAACATTTTCCCTCACTCCTTCAAATAATCAATGTTTGATTTTAGGCCAAAACGTTTAAAGATACCAGTTTATAAATTTCCTTGCAGATTTGCCAGAAATAGTTCCTCTTTTGTCTCAAACAACCGTCGTCTGCAAAATTGACGACTGAAGTTGAAAAGGTCGTGGTGAACGCGGTTCGGGAGATCAAACAATAGTTTACAAAAGTACCCGCCTGTAACGGTGCCTTTGTACAAACCACATGGTATGCAGGACACATGTGAGTCTGTTCTTAAAGTTGTCTAGGTTAGGTTCAAGGGCAAGAAAATGTGAGAATCTTGAGGTCTTTGAACTTTGAGGTCCAGTAACAGAATTTTTAGCTATTACACCATCACTGTAGCAGAAAATAGTTTTTTAAATGGTAAACCAGTGAACAGATCAGCCTTCTGTTTTCACTTTCAATTCATTGTCAAAACTTTTGGCAGAAGCCATTCAAAGAGATGAATTGTCCATATTGGCATGATTTCGTAAGACAAAAAGTTGAAGAAGAGAAACAGCGAAATATACGTGGTTTTGAAAGGGTCTCTGCAGAAAGAAATGAACATAAGCGTCCATATTTTCTACCAGTGGCGTGATAATCAGTTGATTGATTTCATCCATGTTGCGCAACCACATGAAAACGCGTGTGGTCGCAGTCTGGAATGCACATTGGAATTGCTGGGAACGATTTCGCAATAGCTGCATTGCGAAACACCATCTCTTGTGCAACAAAAGCCCCCCTCCCCATGTTTCAAAACGCTACAGGTCAACACCACATATCTATACCGTCTTTAAAAAGATGTTTTATTGCCTGATTATAAAAGTATATCAACAGGGTATAATAAATCATCCATCACCCCCATCTGTCGAATGGGATTGCCCAGGGATGCTGCAATCCCTCTTGCCACACCCCTCTCACGCGGCTCTCTGATTGGCTGGCGGTCGGGAGTGACGGGGGTGTGGCCTGGGCGGCCCTCCTATCCGCAGGCATGGGCAACATGCAAGTCAGCACGTTTCTCCTCCGCGCCTCGTATAAATAACCTTGTTTGTTCCGATTCCAACATCCAGAAGGAAAGAGGCTGTCGCCTGTATCTAGTTCATCTTGATTCCTATCAGAATAGGCTTCCGTTCCCTTTCTGTGAATAGAACGTGATCAAATCTTTCTATTCTCTCTCTTACAAAGTGAAACTAGTTTTCGAAAGCGAAAATTGAAGAGTCACGATGGGGAAGTACGTAGACGAGACATGCTATAAGTGCGGGCGGAGTTTGCAGGCGACTTCCAGTCATTCCGCGACAGTCTACAGAAGATCGTCCAACCCTCCCCGTCACAGATTCCAGGCTCTCACGATGAAGACTGTGCTTGTGGTGGCGTTCTGTGTCCTGCTGCTGGCCGGCCAGAGCATGGCGTGTGGCAAGGGTGAGTACGGTAACCCCCTAGAGGTGTTAATTTTGTGGGACTAACATATTTTGCTAAGGCGGCTATTCTGTGCCTAGACTTTCAAATAGAGAGATAAAAAAGGGAAGAGTTTTGCTACCAGAGAAGTTGGTCGGCCTTAACGTGGACTGACTCCCCTGGCCATTTTTTTTTGCCAAATTCTACGATCCCCGAGCTCCGTATGAAAGCCTGGTGGAGGCTAACGGTAACCTCATACTGGTGTTATATTGTGTGTGTACCTCATTTGGTTAAAATGACTATTTTGTGCCTAGTCTTTGAAACGGACGCCTTTATGAGTTATAAAAAAAACGCTTCTAGAGTTGTGTCTTACCATACAATGATTACATTTTCACGATGTAGTTATCATGACGAGTATTCGTGTCACGTTTTCAAAGTCTGGTACATGGTGTAGGTTTACCATGTGAAAGTTTATCGGTCTTTATCCAGACAACAATAGCGGAAAGTGTCACAAAAGGCCAATAGAGCGAATGTATCTTGATTTGCTGCATTTTTGACGTGTAATGTAGAGCATGTATCAGAAGCCGTTCATTTCGTAAGGGCCAGCGTGCCCACAGCTGACCGGAACCGGTCCGAACCAGACCGTTGAATCTGAGGTTGCGCAATCACGATAAACGGTCACAGTGACCTGCCATCACCTCTTAAAGTATCCAACGGGTTGACAGCCGCTTTTTTTACACATTTCGTTTTGAAAATCCGAGCCTTGCATCGTGACGAGGCAAATGTGACATAGCAGTCCTTTTGAAAATTACTACTGTAACAATACCATGAGAAGCAGTCTGACGCATTTATGAAATACTGGAGTAGTTTTATGTAAAAGCAAATGTACTTTTCAATATGCAAAATATTTCTAACAGCATAACAACGAGTGCATCAAATTATCAAGCCTTTGCTAAGTTTCATAAGGACAGTTGAAATATTCTATCATGTCTAGAATTTTGCGAGTTTTCCAGTCTTACAAACACACATGGAAGTCGTCACGTCTGACAATGAACATGACCTCGTCTGGAGGGTCTGGCCTTTGCAGCGTTGTCTACATCCGTTTTCTGTGGCCTTGTTGCTGCGAGATATAGCTAGACGATCAGTAGTGTTAAAGTGGCAATTAAATGGAAATAGTAAAGACTGCATCGAAAAGCAAAAAAGCTATGCATCCACATTTATAAATGATATTATTTCATATTTGAGAGGATTTTGTATAGACTTTTTAATATCAGACTGTTGTGAAACAAATCATGTATGAACGTAGAATCCACTTCGGCCAAGAAAAAGGACAACATTTTTGCAATTTTCCTTCGTTTTCAAAAACACGTCCTTCTCGCAGTCGGTGACCTCATTTGAAGCTTACCTCATTTGAAGCTTTGCGTCAATTTCAGAAACATGTCAATGTCATCAACATTCTCAAGGCCAAGTCCTTGTTGACAGAACGTTCTCCAACACAAGCTAACGATCACAGTCGGCCCCCCACTGTCAGTAAACTTTCCCAGCTGGAACCATAACCCTTCTCATAACACTGGCAATCCACCTCAGTTTGGAATCTCTTTTAACTCCCCATCTCCGCCGTGTAAAGAGACCACAAGGCGCTGACGCCGAGACCTCAAACATAAGCGATGGGGAGTATTTGGGAAGAATTGCAAACTCGGCCGATGGCGAAAACAAGTAGTTATAAAAACAAACGACTTAGCGAGATCCAGGGAAAACAGCTGACGAGTGCTTACGATGTTAAGACGCTCGGAATTCAGACTACGTTGGCTCTGTATTTCAGCCCTGTGGGTATGATATTGCGTTGGACAGTGATACCACCCTTTTTCTTTTCTTAAAGTTTGTGCTCCTTCGAACATCTTTTTTTCTTGCTTGTACGGAAAGCATATACCCCTTATATAGATGTAGTTGTATTTTCAACATTGTAAATGCATTATTCAAGCGGTCGAAACAGCAAACCCCGATTTCCAGTCCTCCATTCTCAGTACATTCTCAGTACCAATTTAGTGAACTTGACTTCTTCCATAAGAGTTAGACCGATCGAAATGCTTGTTGTTCTTACAAATAGTCCGAAAGAGCATGGGCATATCTGGTTCTAGTTCAAAGAAGACTTCTTGTCACAAGTCACTGTGCGCTGCGCAAGAGATACAATTGTCCTTGGTATGAGACACACTTAAGTCCCTGACGAGAGATCGGATCAGTATATACAGTTATCATCTGGCTAAAAAAGTGGTACTAAATGGTTCAACCTGGGTCCGAAAAGCTGCCCTGTGTAGGCCCTGGCAATGGTCTATGGGTCATGCTGCAGAAAGCCCGGGCCCATGCAGACTCCCATGCTGTGTCCACGTGGCGCAGTACAGTACCAGTCAGCTGTGCTGGCGCTAGGCACTGGCAAGTGAAAGTGAAATGACGTAAAGAGTGATGTGTTTCCCTGACACACGCGTGCCTGCGGCCTGTTCCCACTTTTCGCCTGTTAGACTTCACATTCCTGTCTCATGATGGACAGCCACGAACGTTCCAGGAACGCACAGGATAGGGAAAGTGGAGCGGCTGACGCAGTTTGGCGGAGAAAGAGCTGACATTGTCAGAAATCTGAAGTACCGCGGAAATTGAACATTGAGAGAATCCGCTGCAGTACAAACTGAACCCGCTAGGAGGATGTAAATCCAACCAGATTTCCTTAATGCTAAAACATAGTTTAAGTTAACTTGAGCCCATACCGAATATCATAGGAAAGCATCTTTTTCTTGAGCTATGTTCTTTAAGACCCCCCTTTAACGTTACCTACACATAAACTTCTTGGTGAAGGTAATTGAACAGCTTTACACGAAGAAGAATGCAGCGTTTACGTCAGAAAACAAAATTGAAGGACATACAACGTATCAACACGTCATTGTCATTTGTCTGCCATCTACATAGCGGCTACAAAGAATGAAGGGAAGTTGTAATCTCCAAGCAGATCCATGGTGGCGTAATATAGTATCAAACCCACCGTAAGGTCTACCACTTCGTCCTTCTGCCCCCTCCCCTTCCTCTCTCATCTCTTTCCATCCATCCCTCCCTGTCAAACTTGCCTAGCTCCCCAATCCCTCTCTCCCTCCCTCACGATCCACAGTGACACAAATACCATCTTGTTTACCGCAGGAACAGGCATTGAGCTGGGCCCGAAGGCGCAATGTGAAAAGCGGCGGGAATGCGAGATGACCCGAAAATGCCGGGACTTCCAAGGACAGTAAGTATTGTGTTACCCACAGTAACGCTAGCCCCAGATACGGCGCACCATACGTGGTTGAGAGTAACACTAGCCCCGGGTACGGCGCATCATACTTAGTACGAAACCTAGTTATGTTTTCCCGCCAAGTTGGTATGTGGTAAACAAGATATACTAGTAGTCGCTGAATCGGCTGTTGGGTCATCTTTCATACAATAGCTCATAATAACATTATGTTTTCATGTAGGTAAGCCTTGCAAAGCTTATTTTGAATATATCAAAATTGTGCTATGAAAACGACATATTTTCGTAAATAAGGGCACAGACGTCGCATTCTGTACGATTGTTGACATTTCATTTCTTCCCTCTTAATTACAGCCAGGAGTGTTTCTGGAAACCCGTCTGCAAAGAGAGGCTGTCCTGCAAGGGGGCGCCACGACCACCGATTCCCTTTTCCAACGTAAGTTCTCTCGCAGAATTTCAAACATCAAAAACCGCATGCTAATAGTAGTATAAACTGTAGATAATGACTTGATAACGTTGCTGGCGTTCATAGCGATAACGTGAAATGAAAATATAGTTCTAGTCTGAGACTTAACATATTTTAATATTAATTTCAAGTGTACATGGAATACCTTTAGATATTGAAACCACAGAGACAATAAACATCTTGTCCTTACTTTTGTTGTTTTGTTCCTTCTGATATCTACAGAAGTAGAGAGGCGAGCACTTGGGGTTGGTCTGTTATGCCTGCAGGTCATTACCGCGACACTAGAGGGCGCACGCGTCTCTGGCCTGGATGACGTCTATGTTTTAAGAAGAACCGTTATATGAGCAGATATGATACTTGTGTTAATGAGTATACATACGTTGAAATGATGCCCATTTTGTGGTAATCTTGCGCTAAAACTAATGTTGTGTGAAGTCTTTATTGTACATGTAAGGATAGACTGCGCGTGTGCAGGATTATGCTAATTATTCCTCAAAGAGGAAGGTCTAGTTACTTCAGTATGACGTCATCGTACTATCTTGTTTTTCTACGGATCGTCATAACCATATGAAATACCATTGTTTCGGAAGTGTATTCGAGATTCTGGGAAAATCATTGTAAAACAAGAACATTCCTCGCTCAGTTTACAAACAAACTTGTGTTGATATTGTAACACGTAAATTTAACGAACGTATCATGTATCATTTGTTACTAACAAGATTTTGTGTTATCTTTATTTCTATATCACAGAGTATAGTTTCTTGTAAAAGTGCTTAATGAATACGTTGTGCAATATAGGTTTTGAAATCTGTGAATCATGAACAATATTGAAGTTTGTTGAATTATCACTGAGAGGACAAATGTATTCGAGAATGAAAACAAGACAAAAATGTTGAGAGGGGAATGAGCACAGACAGGAGTGATAAAAATCTGGAAGTACTTTTGTCCTTAAAATACAAACTTCTCATAACCCAGAATTTGTCTTTAGTGTCTCGAACCATTTTTTTCATATTACGAGCCGTGCGCAGTTTGAGCTCACTTACAGCCTTAGTTCCAGCCTAGTTAGGTTACGTTCTCTCCCATTCTAGTACAACATACGAGGCTGGTAGCGAGGCTAGTCTTCCGCCCATGTTTTTACAAACATAAAAGCTACAACTTATATTGGAACCACTTCAGACAAAGTCGGGCCCACTTTGATCCCAGGGCAAAGTTTGTCTGGGTTTAAGATCAAAGTAACGCCCAGCGACGGTTTCATTTTGCCAGAGTAGCGGTAGCTATAGAGTACTGAAACAGTTATTTAATCGGGACGCTTGCCACGCCGAGCGTACAGAAATTCTTTGGCTTGAATAGTGCTAGCCTTTGAGAATCAGTGTTTAGAATTTAAATCCTTCAATGCATGTTGCAATTTGCCAAAGGTCTTGAGCAGGTATCGAGTCTGAAGATCAACAATAAGATAAGTAGGAGGGTTTCTTCGAGTAAACGATTGAACAGTTACGCCCAAAATCTGTTACTCAAGCAACTGGATATGATTTTAGAAATGGTCAGACGTTTCAGATAGCATCCACTGTCGTTCGTCAGTGACACCGAACAGTTTCGTCGGTGTCTTTCTGGCGTATCTTATTATCTGAATGTCTAACGTTCGTCGACGTATAATTGAACAGTTGTTTGTCAAGTTTTCATCATGCTTACTGTGGTAACTTGAACCAAACATCGCATCACACTGCAAGCAATGATCACAGTGACAACAGTATATAAAGAGAACATTTATTCAAGACCCTGAATATACTGCCCAAGACTTTGTTCTCGGAGATCTTTGTACCAAAACCCATCTATACAATGTCATGTCCCCTATATAATGTACACATTTCATCCTAATCCATAAAATCTCAGCCAAACACCCCATATTGCGATTTCACCCAAGTACATTTACCATCCGATCCCTAGATATCTGCTAGTTTCCCTTAGCTTTGACAATATATATATATGATAAACTGGAGATAAATTGTAATTGTTGAAAACAGCCTTTGCCTTTTCGAATCTGTCAATGTGGACATCAAATTTACGCAGAATTATCTTTGGGTCAGTCACTTCAGCAAAAAGTTTGCTGTGCCAAAGATTATATATGGATATGCATTTGCCAATTGCAAAGTCATCCCATTTCACTGAAAATACATTGAAACTGTACTACATTGTTTCTCAACCTAACAAAAATGATGATAGCACTCTGGCGTTCTATCTGTACTGATGAGATTCTTATTCCATTTATGATATGTAAAGTTTTGTTATAAAAAGAAGTCGTAATTGTAAATATTACATCGAGGAAATATTAGAATAGTGAACACTGTCACTGGACTGCTGTCAGTTTCTCAAACCATTAGCATTTTGGTGTCGTAACCGTTTAGTATGGCAGGCTAGTCTATCGTTCTTTGTGTCAAGAGTTTTATGACTTGGAGAAGCTAACTTATGACCAAAAATGCTGCTGAACACAAGGAGGACCTATACTGGTGACGTCACTTATTAAATACTGCGGTTTGTGGGGGCGGTTCCTGTGACGTCGTCAATACTGCAGAGCGGTTCCCCTGACGTCATCAGTACTGCAGAGCGGTTCCCCTCACGTCATCAGTACTGCAGTAGCTTCTCGTACTGCTCCATCATGTCCCGCTCTTTTCTCTTCCTCCTGAGCTGGTGGAGGAAGCAGCAGCCGCACGTGAAACCCAGAATCTGAGGAAAATATAAGTAAGAACATTAAGAAGAGCCATCACCATAGTAACCGTGGGCCCAACATCTGGAACAGTCTACCACCAGACATTAACGCACTGTGTAAGCCCCAATTCTAGCTTCCTTTAAGAGACTCTTAAAGTAACAGAAAGGACCGAAATGAATTGACTAGAATCATGTCTCGCTATTATGTATTTTGTACCACTATGCAAAACTGCGTTAATGTAAAACTGTGTTGGCTTATAAGACTCATTAGTACGAAGGACCATTTGGACAAAACCTGTTTTAGCGAAGAAGATGTGTGCTCACAGCGAAGGGGCTGCATGCTCGGCGAACGAGCTGTGTGCTCACAGCGAAAGAGCTGTGTGCTCACAGCGAAAGAGCTGTGTGCACACCGCAAAGGGGCTGCGTGCTCGGCGAAGGCTGTGTGCTCGGCGAACGAGCTGTGTACTCACAGCGAACGAGCTGTGTGCTCACAGCGAAAGAGCTGTGTGCTCACAGCGAAAGAGCTGTGTGCACACCGCAAAGGGGCTGCGTGCTCGGCGAAGGCTGTGTGCTCGGCGAACGAGCTGTGTACTCACAGCGAACGAGCTGTGTGCTCACAGCGAAGGGACTGCGTGGTCCTGCGTGTACCAAGCTGAAGTTGGTCGCCGATTGGTAGCCGCCGATCCAGCCGCCGATTCGTCAATACAAAAACAAAGCACACAAAGCATAGTCTCCAAGCCGACCCTACGGTGCCTTAGAAATAGTATCAAAGCTGTCAAAGGAGTATAGCCGGCCAAAGGGAGATAGCCGGCTAAGGGAGTCAAACGGGCACCGGAGCACCTGGTGCCGGTATACCAAGTCCCTGGCCAGCTTGGATACTATTTCTAAGGCACCGTAGGGTCTGCTTGGAGACTATGCTTTGTGTGCTTTGTTTTTGTAATGACGAATCGGCGGCTTGATCGGCGGCTACCAATCGGCATCCCATTCAGATGCCCATTCGAAGAAACTAAAACTTCTGGATATTGTCTATTATTTATAGTATAAATATAAACATAGATAATAACAGAAAGTATTATATCAACGATTAAGCACAAATAATAGGCCCAATCGGCGGCAAACTTCAGCCTGGATTTTAGATAGCGCATATCTAAAAGCGAATTTAGATAGCACATATCCTAACAAATTCAAAATAAGTATCAAATCTTACGGGCCGGATCTAGTTAATGAACTAGAGGGGAATTAACCATATTAGTTATATAGGAAATAGGAAATACCGAAGCAAAGGGGTACTAAAATCGGTTGTCATACGGCTTGTAGAGCAAACTGCTACTTATCTAAACGTGGCCCGTGAACTTTTAGATAGCGCATACCCTAACAATACAATTATTCAATACAAGTATCAAATCTTACGGACCGGATTTAATTAATGAACTAGAGTTGAAGCAGTTTGGTCTATAAGAAATCGGCACTGAGTTGAATTAAGTAATTCCGGCCCTGCCGTAAGATTAGATATTTGTATCAAATACGACAGGTATGAGCTATCTAAATTGCACTTAAAAGTTCACGGGCAACGTTTAGATAAGGGGCAGATTGCTCTACAAGCCGTATGGCAGCCGATTTTAGCGCCCCTTTGCTTGGGTATTTCCTATCAGTTAATTCCCTCAAGTTCATTAACTAAATCCGGCCCGTAAGATTTGATACTTGTTTTGAATACGTTAGAATATGCGCTATCTAAAGTCGTCTTACAAATTTACAGGCCACGTTTAGATAAGTAGCAAATTGCTCTACAAGCCGTATGGCAGCCGATTTTAGACCCGTGAAGTTTGCCGCCGATTGGGCCTATTATTTGTGCTTAATCGTTGATATAATACTTTCTGTTATTATTTGTTTATATATACATATATTGGGTGGTAATAGACAATATCCAGTATGCAGTTCTTGATATATATTTTAGTTTTTAAAAGAAATTAGTAATTTTTAGTTTCTTCGAATTTACGTCTTACTGGGATGCTATGTTATGTCTAATGACGAATCGGCGGCTGGATCGGCGGCTACCAATCGGCGACCAACTTCAGCCTGGTGCACACAGCCCTTCGCTGTGAGCACACAGCTCGTTCGCCGAGCACGCAGCCCCTTTGCTGTGAGCACACAGCTCCTTCGTCGAGCATGCAGCCCCTTCGCTGTGAGCACACAGCTCCTTTGCTAAAACAGGTTTTGTCCCAATGGTCCTTCGTACATTAGGACTTTAAACTATATATCTGTTATATGCGTTGTCTGACCCTCGCCTCTTCACTCATGACCTCAATAAAAGTGGCCTGCAGGCCGATCTGAGCTTTTAAGGTTCAAACAAACAAACAAACAAACAAAAGAATCATTAGAAACTCGTGACCATAGCTGACCAACACTGCAGTGACATAGAAAGCCGGTAGGAGGCCAAACATCTAACCGGGTTGCAAGGCCTATCAGCATATCAAGGCAATCCATTCAGACATTCTTGAGTTATCGTGTTAACACACGAACACATAGACACGCGCGCGTGTACACACACAGGCACATACACACAGACACAGACACACACACACACACACACACACACACAGAGTCAGACCATTAGAGTGGCTAGAGTCAAGCAATTAGAGGGGCTAAATTCAGGCTCAGGTAATTAGAGTGGCTAGAGTCAGGCCACTAGAGGGGCTAAATTCATTAGAGTGGCTAGAGTCAGGCCATTAGAGGGGCTAAATTCAGGCTATTACATTTAGAGTGGCTAGAGTCAGGCAATTAGAGGGGCTAAATTCAGGCTATTTGATTTAGAGTGGCTAGAGTCAGGCAATTAGAGGGGCTAAATTCAGGCAATTAGAGGGGCTAAATTCAGACCATTAGAGGGGCTAGATTCAGGCAATTAGAGTGGCTAGAGTCAGACCATTGGAGGGGCTAAATTCAGGCTATTTGATTTAGAGTGGCTAGAGTCAGGCCATTAGAGGGGCTAAATTCAGGCTATTACATTTAGAGTGGCTAGAGTCAGGCCATTAGAGGGGCTAAATTCAGGCTATTACATTTAGAGGGGCTAGAGTAAGGCAATTAGAGGGGCTAAATTCAGGCAATTAGAGTGGCTAGAGTCAGGCCATTAGAGGGGCTAAATTCAGGCTATTACATTTAGAGTGGCTAGATCAGGCAATTAGAGGGGCTAAATTCAGGCTATTACATTTAGAGGGGCTAGAGTCAGGCCATTAGAGGGGCTAAATTCAGGCTATTACATTTAGAGTGGCTAGAGTCAGACAATTAGAAGGGCTAGAGTCAGGCAATTAGAGGGGCTAGAATGGCACAGACGCACGTACGCACACACACAAACACACACACACACACACACAAAAAGACTCTCGGATACACATAGACTCTCTCTCTCTCTCACACACACGCACAGTCACACACTGATCTACATTCAATTAATGCAATACTGTATGCAAAAATTGAGACCTTACCTCTAAAACGATGACCACTATCCCTACAGCACCGAGCCCCTTCAGGTTTTCTCGTATGAACTTGGCTACCTTCGGTCCACATCCCTGGAATAGGCAACAAGAGGAAGAATGATCATAAGAAGGTAACATGGAGTGTCTAGGATGTATCCACCTCTGTATAGAAGCTTTCAATAGATTTTTAGCCTTAGTGTCTAGTGTGTACCCACCTCTGTATTGTCACTATTGATACTATCGATAGCTTTGGCGTAAGTGCCTTAGCATATTTGATATACCTACCTTTGTATAGATGCTGACGATTGCTTCAGCTTAAGTGCCTAGGTGACCTTAACCTCTGTACAGATACTGTCGATAGCTTTAGTGCATGGTGTGTACCTACCTCTGTATAGATACTGTCGATAGCTTTAGCCTCGGTGTCCAGTTGGTACCCACAGGAGTCGTCCGGGCGGGTGAAGCTGAAGTTCATGGTGGCGTTGAGGCAGCAGGACCCCGGCACGTCGTACGGCTCGGTCTCGTTCCGAAGGTTGTGGAAGGGAGTTTTGAACCAGTCCATGTAGCCCTTGGCGCCGCAGCATTGCAACTGGTAAAGGTAAAGGTAGTCTTGTTTAAGGCCTGTAACTTCTAGACGGCATTCAAATAAGAATTTATGGCCATTTGCAATCAGTTTGACCCTTAGTTTTGCAATTAGCTTCACCATCTCTCCTACAGGCGAAACGTTGCATCCCTGTCTTTCTTTTACCGGTACTTCCATGGCTATTGCTCCAATGATCTCATACTACTTGTATGCCATCTTTTTCTGACAGCTATCTTCACTGGTGGGGTTAGCCGACCTCTGCTTTGAGAGTGGAAGGTCTCGGATCCGCGGAAGGTCACGGACTTACCTGGACCTGAACGGCGTCCATGATGATTCTTCCTGACGCCACTCTGTCCATCGACTTCAGCATGAAACGTTCCACTCTCCACTCAGCCTGCTACACAACAGTATATACATTAACATCACGTCACAACTTTACATAATGACATGCAAATTAGGACGTAATTTGCATAGACCACATCGACCGTAGCTGAAGTATAGAATTACCTTATTGACTATGCAAATTAGATCCTAATTTGCATTGTAGTAATTCTATACTTCGACTGCAGTCGATAATAGGAATTTCATGTTCGTGACGTATGTATATCACAAAAAGAGACATTTATAGATGTCAATTATGCAAACAAGGAGCTCATCTGCATAACTTATTTGAAATGTTAAATTTCTTTTCACAAAGAACGATGGCATTAGTAAAAAGATTGTTATTGATTGATTTTGTCAAATCGTGTCAAAGAGTGTTTTGAGATGTTGATTGTTAAAGTAAAGCTAAACTTAGTATTGACACTTACAGTCAAACCTTGGTGCAAGTTGTTAGTTTGGTTATCCTGGGTGGGGTGGAGAGACGGATTCAAAACAAAACAAAACAAACACAAACAGAAAAACAAAAGATGGTTGGTTTATAGGACAGAAGTCTAGAAGTTTTGGCTTCTTGCGAAAAAAATATTTTGGTTAGAATACATGTATCCTATTGCCTAATTCCCGATAATTTCAAGTAAACAGCCAGAAAGGAGAATGTTCATTATGCGTGTTAACATAAGTATCTATAACATTTAACTCAAATGCTATCGAACTTTTTAAATGTATATTGTGCTTTGTGAAAAAAAGCTTTGCAAAATCGTTGCCTCTCCGTTACCTTGCCAACAGCTTCGAATGCGATGATGGCGCTCGCTGCCGCTGACGTCAGCAGAAACAACAACGTCATCAGCACACAGTACTGTAAAATTGATAATTTTTCGTTCAGTTATTTGTGGTTATCTAGTAACAAATACTGTATCTAAATAAAACGTTGCTGACACGCTGTATATACTGGATGAATATGATGTCGATGCGGTGTGGTAGACGCATACAGTAGAAGCTATTTGCCAGCGTATTTCGTGCAGTTATCCTGCTAGTGCAATTTATATTGCTAGACCGCACCGGTTTGAGTTTTGGCATTACGGTTAACAGAAGTGTGCGTTAATGCGCTGTGCAATTAACTGGCATTTATCTATATAGTTTGATTAAGCGAAGTAAAATAGGCGTACTTACGGTAATTGTTACTTTGTAAGTCTCACACCAACCGGCCCCACAGCCGATCGCCCCCGTCAGGAAAATGGCGGCTCCCACAAAGTAACACAGGCCAAGAATGGGCCACAACTCGTCCTCCATGTAACGTACATAGTCAGCAAACGCATAATGCGCCAGCGTGGTGACGCAGAGAAGTGCGGTGCCTGCAATCTGGTGAAAAACAGATAGGTGGCATTATTACACGGGCACACTAAACATGCGGTCAACGCCGTATGTTTAGAATGCACTTCACCTGAGCACCTGCGTCTTTGCTTACGTATTTCTTCCTAGAAGTGCAATCGCTTACTCACAATGCGGTATTTACAATGGGTGTATTGTTGGGGACCGTCCTGACTTTGGGAAGGGATCGACCGTTTGTGTTTGGCGAGGGGCTCACATTGTTTCTGCCTCTCACCTGTTCTACTGTATTTCTGTTTTGCCTCTCGCCTTGTAGCGTAAATATCGTCCTAGTTTCTTAACTAAAAAGGATTATAGATAATATTGCTATCGCCTTTGTTGCTACTAAGCCCAGTTTGAAACCTATAAGTAGGGTTTTCTTTACCAGTTCTACTTGTAGCATAGTATTATCTTGCAGTTCTGTACATGTTTTATGAACAAAACATTGAACAATTTTCAGAATGCCTGTCGATCGCCATACATTGTAGCTATCTGCACATACAGCACCTTCATGTTGTTAACGGTTGGTCCAGGACAAAATGCAGAGGAGGGGGGGGGGGGGCTCTTTTCCGCATCATCGACATAAATCGCTTGCTTTTACCGTTGAGGCGTTTGACTCAAGACACAAGCTTCGTCTAAAATCCAAATACCGAGAACAAGAGAAAGGCTTTCAAGCGAGCAGTTCTCAGTAAAAGGGATGTAGGGATCGGCAAGGTTGAATGAGTCGCTATGTACAGGTGGTTCTTAGTTTGTTTGATCGCTTGGGTGAGACTTGAGCCGTTGGAGTGCGACAAGAGGGGTGCGGCGTTACAGAGGAAGTCACGACTTCAAATTCCTTCGCTAGAAACGTCCTCTATATACATAATTAAGTGTTTCCTTTAGGTTGAATGGAGTAGGCTATATTTCGTATTTTAATATGGAACGAGAAATCCTTTGTCAAAAAGTCACAAAAAGAGCAAATAAATTATAAACGTTTGTATGCCACGCTTAAAACTAGTAGGAAATGACAAGGTCGTCACTTCAAGTTGCGTCTTAGGGACTAGCTGCACGGAAAAGTACAACAACTGTCTGGGAATCAAAACAACTCAGCTCTGCTGTTTTAGATTTTATAAATGAGCGCATGCAAATGTCTCACAGGTCACTGAGCACATGCATGTGACCTGACAAACAACAAACGCCCAATTTATCGACCAAACGAGACAGAAGTGACAGAGTTGTCGGACTAGTTTTGCACAGTTCCCACGCAGGTGTCATGGCGGACCTTGCAGACGATACAGGTGCATCCAAGCAGAAAAAAGAACGCCTCGAATTAATATAGAACGCTTCGAATATGGAACGCTTCGAATATGGAAATCCTGACAGAAAGTACGCATAGAGGCAGCTTATCACCTACTTGTCTAACTAAATGAACTAGTTTCAGGAGAACCATGCAACGACGAATTTTCAACACTCCATAACAATTAAGATAAAGGCACGTTTCTACCCAGTGAATGTATAACTCGAGACTCGTGCCATTTGTTTGAAGTGTTGACATAAGATAGCGCAAATTTGTGACACATTTCTAAGTTTACACGTCTGTTATCTTCCCATAGACAGGTACACACATGACTAATTCTACCCGGTGTCCGGGGTGAGCCTTGGACAAACAGTGCTGATATTACAGAGCTAAGTGAACCACGTATTGACTCAGCACTTGAAGAATGTTAGACGCCAGCTGTTGACTTGTTTCTTGAATGTATATTTTCTATCCATGCATTTCTTTCTCTATTAATGAGTTCTACATTTCCCTTTCCATCCTCACAAAAACACTGTATACCAATGATAGGACCAGCCGAAGTTATTTAGTTGTTGTAATGTTGAATATGTTGTACCAGTAGCCAGTTTATATTAGAATAATAGTCACCGTGTCCAAAATAAAGATAAAAAACACAAAAATAAAATAAAATGTTACAGACCGCTGCAAAGTAAATTTATGAAATAGATCATTAAAAAAATAGTAGTTGTAGACCTAGTTGGTATGTGAATATTTGTACATTGTTTCCTTTTCACACCTTCAATGTTCATATGTCTATACATGTATATGCAATAATGAAACACACATGTACTTACCACAAATACCAAGTTGAAGACAAGCAGCTGAAACTTGAAGCAGGTAATGAGGAAGGGGTTGTGGCGGGGGATACGCGCCTCCGTTTCCGTGTCTGCCCCCTTCATGAGTACCGTCTCCGCCCTGTCCCGTCCCGGCTCTATCTTCAACAGTCTCTGTGCTGTAGACATGCTTGCGTGGGTTGATAAGTACAAGCTGAATAGACAGAAAACACGCGTGAAAAAAAGGAACAAACGCGAGACTGAAAAGTTCCGTGAACTATGACCTAGACAGCCAGGTAGATCACTCCACAAACTGACACAGAACAGGTACTGCCGGTTCGCCCCATCTAGCGGTTCATACCATATTTGCAGCAAAAGATAGAAGTCGCTACCGTTCACTATGATCATTACTTGAACAAATTGTGGTGGTAATAGTTTCTAACATGTATAGCAATTTGAAGAAAAAATATTCATATATGGTGGCGGGCTGGCTCAAATAATTTTTGTGTGTGTATTACGTAATGCCCTCATTTGCACCCTTGAGTGAAAATGGAACATCCCATTAACCCCACCGACTTGTCCGACAACTTTCGTGGGAACAGACTGTATATTTTGATACATCCCAGGGCCACCACCAGTTGTATACCAGGGGCCATTTAGACAAGTGGAAAAAAGTCGTCCAAAATGGGGAAAAAAGATCCACCAACCAGATACAAGCCCCACAACCCGGGCTACATGGGATGTCTACAAATACTGCTGTTGTCCACCAACCTCATGTACATGGCAAGTAGAGCTATCTAACGTTATATGAGCTATCGAAACTTGTAATTAGGCTACAAGCTTAAGCTTAGTCTGCGATGTCGAGTTGTCTGAAAGCTGACCTGTCTAGAATTTAGACTATGACTTTGTGTTGTCTATTAATCTGTCTCGTGCATTGCAACGCTAACGAACGTGATTTCGCGATATCTGTTTAGATGTTTGGTTCCAGCTGTTTTGACGTGTTTTTAGGCATTTGGCTGGCGAACATGAAGAAAATGGTACAAAATGGAAAGCCGAACCAAGGCCGAACAAAAACGTCTAAAACATGTCAAAAACAGCCGGAGCCGAACCTCTGCTTGGGGGGTAGTAGTCAGCATCCATCAACCAATTGAAAATATTTTATTTGAGTTTGATTTGATGACTCACTCTCCTTCAAAATTGGACACATCAAAACACGGTGTACAAATCATTTGTACGCAGTCTTATGTAACTTGTTAATAATTATCCGGCAGGACTATGCACATGGCCTCGGGTGGGTAAGAGATAAAGTTACGGTCCTTGGATACCAGTCTTGTCGTTGCTAGATCTGTTTGGAGATTAAGAAATTGTCTTAAAACGTACAAGAAACTCGACGGGAACTATACCCGGCTTCTCCGGGCCACCTTGGATGTTGACTGGAAGAGTCACACCTCTAACACACAGCTTTACAACGGTCTGCCACGGATTACTAGAGTCATTCGCGACCGACGCCTGGCCCTTGCTGGTCATGTGATGCGTCACGACGAGATGGCCGGTAGGGTTCTTCTCTGGCGGCCCGACGAGAAGAGAAGACGTGGCCGACCATCCCTGACCCTTAAGAGGGTGATTGAGGAAGATGTTGGCCTCCAAGACGGAGACCTCCTGTCTGTCATGCGCGACAGGGTCGTATGGAAGAACTTCATAGCGTCACCAGATAAGGATGAACTGAACTGAACTGAACTGTAGAATAGTTAGTATGTCAATCTAGTGTACTATAAACTCTTGATCTTAACCCAGTTCTTTCTTCTTAATATATATAAATCAGGACACACAGACACGTATATTCGTGTTGGTATAGCCGGTATAACCACCCTTCGGACGTTATCCTTAGTACAGGTCGTAACAATGTGGAATTCATCTTCGGTATTTTCATGACATGTAGGACACAATCTCTGAGTGGCTGGCGTTTTGCGATGATGATCTTTTTTCAATGTTTGATTGACATGTGCAAGACGTTTTCTCTGGCCAAAGGTAGGCGGTGCCTTACTGATAATCGCCGCGCTGTCAGCAAACCTGTGGTTTGAGGAGTGCATAACTGTATATCCTAGTACATGTAGATCAAACCAATGTACTGCACTGTAACTCTTGATATTTTGATTGACATGTGCGTCACACGACGTTTTCCCCTGACCCACAGGTGGGTGGTGCCTTACTGATAGTCGCCGTTCTGTCCGCTAACCTGCGGTTTGAGGAGTGTCTCCAGGACAAGTCGTCTGAGGAACACAGCGTCGATTTCATGGCGCTCCGGAACACCTGTCTCCTCGTGGGGGGTCTCATCTTCGTCACGGGAACGGTCGGCTGCTTCGCGGCTTGGAAGGAGAGCTACTATGTGTCCTTGGTGGTAAGCGTAATCAAGGTCGTTATATAAGACGTTATATATAAGACATTATTTAACGTCCTTAGTATAATGACACTTGAAAGTAAGTTAATTACATGTAAAACATCACGAAACTGCATCCTCTTCCAAAGTCTCCAACAAAAATGCCACTGCAGTTCAGCGAATTCTAAGTAGTTGCTGGGGGCTCAACGTGTACAATGTAAGAGAATGTACAAAAAATGAATTATTGTAATCAAGGTGTTTTTTTCAGAACTTAGAATGGTCCTTAACCATACTAACGCTAGCTATAGAAGTAAGTTTTGCCCACAGAATCTGCTACAAATGATATGTTATGTCTTTTTCCAGTATTGTTTCTTCATCGGATTACTCTTTATCCTGACGAGCGCCGCAGTCACCACACTTCTGGCCATGCACCTCTTACGAACGGTGAGCAGTACACTTTAGTTATAGGCCATGTTGTTTTGACGATGACAACCGCGCGTTTCCAACAAAAAAGTCTTTAGAGATGCTGTAAATCATACAAAGCTGTACCAAAAGGAGCAAATATATGCCATAGATTAGAACATGTATATAATATATATATACATTGGGAAACATGCGTTAGTGTCATAGAATACAAAAGTCAAGTCTAGGATCAAAGAAGAAGATGTGAAAGAGCCAAAACGAAGAGTTTATTGTTTGGTATTCCATGCCCTGCGTGTTTAGTCATTTATTTATTCAACTTCCTGACCATTTATATAAATGTTTCATAATGAAGGCAACTTTTTTGGTCAAACTTTTCTTTGAGGTTCTCAGAGAATGCCATCCATCAATGTGACCTTACTAGAAAAAAATGCATAAAAAGTATTTTCGTGGATATGTCACGACTAAATTTAGATTACAATGACTGGGCAGTGCTTACACTTACATAGCCTAATTTACTGAAAAAGATAAATATAATGACACAGTGTATGTCCTACTATGATGCATTTGTCTGCAATCTGTAGTGGTTGAAGGGGTTGTGGCTGATCGAGTGAGTCCGACCGTTGTTTATAATCTTTTCTTTATCATCTTTTACAGACCTACAATAACTTGGACAAGTTTATGACGTACACAATGAAAGCAAAGGGACCAGAGAGGATAATAATAGACATCTTTCAAAACCAGGTGAACTTTAGTGACGTTTTTTTAGGGGGGTGGGTCGGGGTTTGCGATATCCTATCATATCGTCCTGGTATGAATCTATCAGTCTCTTTCTTTCTTTTTTTTTTAAAATGTTGACTTTAGGATATGGGTGAGGGGGGGGGGTGGCAAATTCTAATACATCGTACTGATGCGTATGTATTTTTTATGATATAGACTTTAGAATATGGGGGGGGGGGGTGGTTCTAATCAGTATTGTACTGGTGCGAATGTATCTATCTCTATCAGTCTCGTGCGTTCGTTCTTTATTTTAATCTTGACTGTAGGACATCAAGTTAATCTATATTTGTTGGTTTTCCCACGACAGTTTGAGTGTTGTGGCGTCCATGGCTACAAAGACTGGTTCGGCCACCCGAGGACAGCTTCTCTCGGGCCCAAGTCCGTGCCGCCATCGTGTTGTAAAAACGTCAGCATCCACTTATCTTTAGACAGGTATATGAAAAATGCCTCAATTTGGTTTCTATGACAAAATTATGCATTTTTCTAGTCATAAGTCTAATGATTACAAGCGATTCACTTTAGCAGCCACTTTTCATCCATCGATCATTAACCTGTTCCTGATGTTTCCACTTTTTTATTTATTTATTTATCTATCTTTTTAACAGGCTTTCAAAAATCTGTGACCATTCATTAAACATCACGTTTGCAAGAAAAATCCAGAGTTGTGGAGCGGACATGGGCTCTCCTGCCGTCGCTAGGGGGAAGATCTACACACAGGTAAGGCAATACAGGTTTGCGATATTTTGCGTTTGTCGGCGTCCAATGTCGCCGCCATATTGGATGTTGACGCCATGTAGGCGCCATATGTCCCTTATTGTTCCCAGTTAGATTTTGACGTCATTACGGTGGACCATGGTCATTATGTCGCCTTGGGCTTTGCTAGAGACCCTTTAATAACTTTTTATTGTCGGATGCCATGTGTATGGAATACCTTCTCCATTTTATCGATCTACATTGTTCTTCACATCACATTCCCTCTCAAGGATTTCGTTGCATGCTGGGAAGCACAGGGCATTATGGGTATCTCAGGGGACAAACAATGTCATTACCATGACAGCACGTGTTGTTCTTTTCCTGATAAATTGTGTTTCTGTACTACAGGGTTGTGTACAGGTGACCAACGACCTCATCATGAAGCACATTGTTGAGTTAGAGTTGGCGGTGGGGATATTGGCGATCTTGGAGGTAAGTATTTATTCATCTTTTTGCCGGGGCGCCGAAGGCGCCCGGCTTTGTGCCCGGTTTAATGGTTCGTCCTTGGATGGGTCTGCTATGGTCGCAAAATGTACCGTGCGTTTTTACGACAATTCTCAGCCCTTCTCAGCCCTTCAAATAAACGCAATGTACCGTGCGTTTTTACGACAATTCTCAGCCCTTCTTAGCCCTTCAAATAAACGTTGTAAGAATACTGTTTATCCATGACCTCTACTCGTACAGAAAACATTGCAGCGCTCATTAGCAAAGTCTAGGAAAGGAAAATGTTTCTTGATTTGCAGTAAAACACTGGTCATGTAACATTTGAGGAGTTGTCGTTAAATCGCACGGTTCATTTTGCGATAGCGTTGACGGGTCCGGGTATTTAGCGGAATAACCCGGAATAACCCGGAATAACCCGGAATAACCTTAATAAAGGATGAAAGCTACCGAAATACAGTGTGCTTTGATAAGTTAAGATCGCAGAATGCAATATTTTGGCATAAAATAATGTATATATGGCCATGGGAACAGAAATATTACGGTTATTCGGGGGTATTCCGGGTCATTTCCGGGT
>NW_023365869.1:0-6627 GCF_000003815.2 Branchiostoma floridae
TATAATCTTAGTCATCTCTTCTGAACAAGCGCTTTACGGACAAATATCCAATCCAGAGGCCCCCCAAAAAGAGTATTTAAGTCACAGATAACAATTTGTTTCATCTCAGAGAAAACTACAAGACCAACAACGGAAAAGACAACTCTGCCAACAACACTAGTTCCAACAACACACTTCTCGACGGAAAGAACTACAGCGCAGACCACCGAAAAGACAACCTTACCAACTACCATTGTCACCACAAAACAAACTACCCACAAATCTACGCTACCCTCCACAGTACAGCCTACAACCTTGTTCACCACAGGTAAAAATATATTTATACAAACTCTGAGTATTAACATCAATTAATTCCATTTACACATATCAATTTGAATTGACATTTATTGCTATTCTCAGACAAAACAACACACATTTCCACTATACCAACCACGGCAAAGCCAACATCCCAGGTCACCACTCTCCCAACTACGGCAAAGCGAACGACAAAAATAACATCAGGTGAATTTTAAACACAAAGTTAAATGTATCAACAGATGTTTGAGAATCTATAAAACTTGAAAAACTAACAAGTATCATGAGAATAATAACAAAGGTTTCAGCAAGAGCAAAACATATCATTATCAAATCTTTCTTGTAAAATGACTGCAAACCTATTGAAAATTTGCAACCTTAAACATATAACAATTAAGTTAAGCAATCTTTGAAGAAACATGCAAATCACGGATATATCTACATTCCATGTCACCAGAAAAATAGTAAACAGTAATAGTTAACCACCTGTCTCATCTCAGACCAAACTACGCAACCAACAACGGAAAAGACAACTCTGCCAACAACAGTAGTCCCAACCACACACATCTCGACGGAAAGAACTACAATACAAAGCACCGAAAAGACAACCTTACCAACTACAATTGTTACCACACAAAAAACAACACAACAAACTACCCACAAATCTACACTACCATCCACAGTACATCCTACCACTTTGGTCACTACGGGTAAAATTACATTCACAATAAATGCATGGTGTTCATTTTGATTATCTGAAGAAAAAGCAACATCTATTTTACTATTACTGTTGTGATAGGTTTAGCTTTCAAGCGTAACATGGATTTTATGCACTAAGGTGTGGAGGACAACTATTCTAACCTTACTTTTATCCCCATAGTCTAACCTTTTACCTCAGACACAGCGACACCAATAACAGAAACGAAAATAACAACAGGTGAAGTGTGCAAATCATGTGTATATTTTCATCGACCCAGCAGGACATGGTGAAAGTAATACTCTTAGTCATCTCTTCTAAAATAAATACTTTACGGACACATCTCCAATCCGGAGGCCCCCAAAAAGAGTATTTAGTCACAAATAACACTTTGTCTCATCGTCAGAGAAAACTACTAGACCAACAACGGAAAAGACAACTCTGCCAACAACACTAGTTCCAACAACACACATCTCGACAGAAAGAACTACAGCGCAGACCACCGAAAAGACAACCTTACCAACTACCATTGTCACCACACAACAAACTACCCAAAAATCTACGCTACCCTCCACAGTACAGCCTACAACCTTGTTCACCACAGGTAAAACTATATTTATACTAACTCCTGAGTATTAACATCAATTAATTCCATTGACACTTATCAATTTGATATCACATCTATTGCTATTCTCAGACAAAACAACACACATATCCACAATACCAACCACGGTAAAGCCAACCACCCAGGTCACCACTCTCCCAACTACGGTAAAGCCAACGACAAAAATAACAACAGGTGAATTTTAAAATCATCTTCACTCACAACTAAACTAAATCAACAGATGTTTGAGAATCTTCAAAATTTGAAAAAAAAAAAACTGACAAATATTATGAGAAAAGTAGCAAAAGTTTAAGCGAAACCAAAACACATCACCATCAGAATTTCCTTTAAAAATTACTGTAAACCTTTTTAAAATTTGCAACATTAAACATTTAACAATTAGGTTCAGCAATATTTGCGAAAACAGGCAATTCACGGGCACATATACATTCCATGTCACCAGAAAAATAGTAAACAGTGATAGTTAACCACCTGTCTCATCTCAGACCAAACTACGCAACCAACAACGGAAAAGACAACTCTGCCAACAACAGTAGTCCCAACCACACACATCTCGACGGAAAGAACTACAATACAAAGCACCGGAAAGACAACCTTGCCAACTACAATTGTTACCACACAAAAAACAACACAACAAACTACCCACAAATCTACACTACCATCCACAGTACACCCTACAACTTTGGTCACTACGGGTAAAATTACATTCACAATTAATGCATGGTAGTAACTTTTATAATCTGAAGGAAAGCAGCAACTATTCTAACCTCACTTTTAACCCCACATTCTAACATGCTACCTCAAACACGGCGCCACAAATATGAGGAACAAAAATAGCAACAGGTGAATGTGTGCAAACAATATGTATATTTACATATCGACCAAGCAGGAAAGGGCGAAAGTAATAATCTTAGTAATCTCTTCTTAAACAAGTACTTAACGGACACATCTCCAATCCGGAGGCCCCAACAAAGTATTTAAGTCACAGATAACAATTTCTCTCATCTCAGAGAAAACTACTAGACCTACAACGGAAAAGACAACTCCGCCAACAACAGTAGTCCCAACAATACACATCTCGACGGAAAGATCTACAGCGCAGACCACCGAAAAGACAACCTTACCAACTACAATTGTTATCACACAAAAAACAACACAACAAACTACCCATAAATCTACACTACCATCCACAGTACACCCTACGACTTTGGTCACTACGGGTAAAACTACATTCACAATAGATACACGCATGGTAGTAGAATTCATTATCTGAAGCAAGGCAACATCTAATTTACTATTCCTGTTGAGATAGATTTAGTTTTCAAGCGCAGCTTCAACGTTAGATACTATAGGGTGGAGGACAACTGTTCTAATCTCACTTTTAACCCCACATTCGTAACCCCATATTCTAACCTTTTACCTCCGATACAGCGATACACATAAGAAAAACGAAAAAAAAACTGGATAATTTGTTCTAACCTTATCTATAATTACATCAACCTAGCATGACATGGTAAGAGTAATAGACTCAGTTAACTCTTCTAAAACAAGTACTTTACGGACAAATCTCAAATCCGGAGGTCCCAACAAAAGAGTATTTAAGTCACAGATAATAATTTGTCTCGTCTCAGTGAAAACTACAAGACCAACAACGGAAGAGACAACTCTGCCAACAACAATAGTCCCAACAACACACATCTCGACGGAAAAAACTACAGCACAGACCACAGAGAAGACGACAGTACCAACTACCATTGTCACCACACAAAAAACAACTCAGCAAACTACCCACAAATCTACGCTACCATCCACAGTACAGCCTACAACTTTGGTCACCACAGGTAAAACGATATTCAAACAAACCAAAGTGTACTGACATCAATCAATTCCCCTTAACACTTCACTTAACAATTTGAAATAACATTTATTGCTATTCTCAGACAAAACAACACACATATCCACTATTCCAACCACGGCAAAGCCAACAACCCAGGTCACCACTCTCCCAACTACGGTACAGCCAACGACAAAAATAACAACAGGTGAACTTTCAAACACCTTTACTCACAACTAAATTTGTCAACATATGTTAATGAAATCTACAAAACTAGATAACTAACAATTGTTATAAGAAAAGGATCAATCGTTTCAGCTAGAGCAAAACATATTACCCTCAGAGCTTTCTTGTAAAATTGCTGCAAACCTATTGTAAGTTATTATCAAACATACAACAAATACGTTTAGCAATCTTTGCTGAAAATGCAATTCACGGCCACATATTCAAACCATATCACCAGAACAATAGTAAACAGTGATAGTTAACAACCTATCTCATCTCAGACCAAACTACGAGACCAACGACGGAAAGGACGACTCTGCCAACAACAGTAGTCCCAACAACACACATCTCGACGGAAAGAACTACAATACAAAGCACCGGAAAGACAACCTTGCCAACTACAACTGTTACCACACAAAAAACAACACAACAAACTACCCACAAATCTACACTACCATCCACAGTACACCCTACAACATTGGTCACTACGGGTAAAACTACATTAACACTGATTGCATGGTAGAAAGTTTTATTATCTGAAGGAGAGCAACATCTATTTTTCTATCACTGTTGTGATAGGTTTAGTTTTCAAGCGTAACCTGAACTTGAAGCACTATCGTGTGGAGGACAACTGTTCTAACTTTACTTTTAACCCCATATTCCAACCTTTACCTCAAGCACAACGACAAAAAATAAGAACAAAAAAAAAGGTGAATGTTTGCAAACCATTTGTATATTTTCATGGGCGCAGCAGGACATGGTGAAAGTAATAATCAGTCATTTCTACTAAACAAGCACTTTACGGACACATCTCTTATCGGGGCGCCCCGACAAAGGAGTATTTAAGTCACAGATAACAATTTGTCTCATCTCAGACCAAACTACGAGACCAACAACGGAAAAGACAACTCTGCCAACAACAGCAGTCCCAACAACACACATCTCGACGGAAAGAACTACAGCGCAGACCACCGAAAAGACGACCTTACCAACTACAATTGTTACAACGCAAAAAACAACACACCGAACTACCCATAAATCTACAATACCATCTACAGTACACCCTACAACTTTGGTCACTACGGGTAAAACTACATTCCCAATATATATATGCATGGTAGTTAAGTTCATTATCTTATATAAAGCAACATCTTATTTACCATTACTTTAATCACTAAGGTGTGCAGGACAACTGTTCTAACCTTACTTTTAACACCATATTCTAACCCTTTACCTCACACAGAGCGACAAAAATAAGAGGAAAAAAATAACAACAGGTGAACGTGTGCAAAACATATGTATATCTACATTGACAAACCAGGACATGGTGAAAGAAATAATCTTAGTCATCTCTTCTAAAACAAGTACTTTCAAGACACATCTCAAATCTAGATGCTCGAACCAAAGAGTACCTATTAGTTATCACATATAACAATTTGTTCTATCTCAGAGAAAACTACAAGACCAACAACGGAAAAGACAACTCTGCCAACAACACTAGTCCCAACAACACACATCTCGACGGAAAGAACTACAGCGCAGACCACCGAAAAGACAACATTACCAACTACCATTGTCACTACACAAAAAACAACACAGCACACAACCGAAAAGATCTACATGACCCTCCCAGAGTAGAGCCTACAACTTTGGTTACCACTGAGTAAAGCTACATTCACAATAAGTACATGTATGGTAGTGAATTTTATCATATATATTTATACAGGGTACAACAATGGAGAATGTCAACAGTAAAACTAAAAGGGCAATATCACCACCCAATGTATACTTACCAATTACTAGGCTTCCATTCATTTACAATGTTTTTTATTGGGCTAAATGCATTTAATTTTATCTAATTGTCATTGCCATCTTAATCTAAAATTATATTGCATTAATGTATACATATGTAGACATGTATGTAGATATGCATTTTTCCATTACTTCTTTTTTTCCCCATTATGTTAGTTTTTGTGCCATTACTAGCAATTTATCATGCAAATGCGATGATCCAAGTAAATGAATTCTACAATTTCTATCACTGAGCAGGCTAACGGACGCAGCTAATTTCAAGAGATCCTCATACTTAGATGAAGCATTTAGTCATAGATAACCATTCTAAATTATCTCATTAGCGAAAACCACACCAGTCACAACGGAGAAGACAACACTTCCAACAACAATAGTCCCAACAACACACATATCTACTGAAAGAACTACAGCGCAGACCACCGAAAGGACAAGTTTACCAACTACCATTGTGACGACTCAAAAATCAACACAACAAACTACCCGTAAATCTACGCTACCATCCACAGTACACCCTACAACCTTGCTCACCACGGGTAAAACTACGATACTGATCATTCAGTTCAAAAAAAAGAGTCTATCTTAGTAATAATAATTTTCAGTGACATTTACAGCTGTAATAATTTTTAATGAATTTCAACATCTAATAAGGTTTTGTTTTTAGCATAACCACGCTTCATTTCACAGAAATTCACAGCCATTGTAATTATTCCAACCAAGATGGAGCCATCCACAACATTTCTACGGATCAACACAAACGTATTCACATGTATACAGATGATTTAACAAATGAGGAAAAGCCATATAAGTAGCTTTTACTTTATTGTTTGCAAAACCGCTTAAACCTGGCCATTTTATTGCAGAGAAAACCACAGGAGTCACAACTATCCCAACGACAATTCGCCCAACGACACAAGTAACAACTCTCTCAACAACACAAGTAACAACACTCCCAACAACGATACAGCCAACAACACAAATTACCACAGGTAGACTGGTTAGCTTTAGAAGTAAAACATTAATTCATACTCATGAAACCAGTGAAGCTATAGGGCTTATTCACGTGACGTCAGCATGACGTCACCACTCCGCGAACTCATAGCGACGCCATCTTGGGGTCCAGGCACAGCGCGCGCGCAGCGA
>NW_023365869.1:6735-9249 GCF_000003815.2 Branchiostoma floridae
TGCTGTTGGAATTGATCCATTTCTGATTCCAGAGGACCAGTTAGACGCTGATAGTTTACCAGCAGTGGAGTCAATCGACCTCGTCTCGTACCTGGTTTTGGACACGAGTTTCTACACACAGGAGAGTTTCAAAGCCTTCAAAAGTCTCCAGGCCTACAACTATGTCAAGTCCGGGTTTGTGGAAAGCGTGAAGGCAAAGGTTCTTGCAGGGAAACACGTTGTGCTTGGAAAAGTGAAACACTCTCAGAAATGGAACGACCCCAGCGCCCATGTGTGGATCATCGCAACTCCCGGTGGGACCATCCTCAGCGCACATTGCCGTGACTGTTTGGCTGGACTTGGTGAGTGCTGTTCGCATGTTGCAAGCATCCTCTTTTACTTAGAAATGTATCACAGACATGTCTCCGACATCTCTCCGACGGACTTACCAAATTCATGGCTTTCACGCACAACTCCGTTTCCACGCACAAATCCAATGGCGGAAATGAGAAACATCGATTGCAGCTCGGCAAAAAAACTCAAGAGTAACCTTGGTAACAGTATGACAGAACTACAAACCGATGGAAATAATGAGTCTCCAACCAACCCATGTACACCAAGTGCTACTGAAATGACTGGATTGTTTGAGAAGCTTGACACTGCAAAGTTCAAGTCCCCCCTGTTGAGTTTTGAAGACCAGCATTTTGGAGCATTTGTCCCAAGTAGCCACAACGTAGCAACCATTTCTGACCTAGCGGATCAGAAATATTTGGACATAAGCTACGATGATCTCCTGGAGGAATGCTCCAAAGTTGAAGTGAAGCTAACGGACAGTGACAGGAAAATGATCGAGGTGGACACCAGAGACCAGGCACGGGGAAGTTCTTTCTTCAAGCACAGGGCTGGGAGAATTGGCGCTTCCATCAGTAAACAGGCCAGTGCCACCAACCCTGCCCAGCCCTCAAAGTCACTCATAAAAACAGTTTGCTACCCTAAGATTTTCACATTCACAACAGCAGCGACAGAACATGGATGCAAACATGAGAAACATGCAATTGCTGAGTACAGAAAAATGATGGAGACAAAACACAACAATTTCAAAGTTGAGCAATGTGGGATGTTTGTCCACCCTGAGCACCAATTCCTACATGCCACTCCAGATTTCATTTGTAGCTGTGACTGCTGTGGCCAGGGCTGTGGCGAGGTGAAGTGCCCCCATTGTCTAAAGGACATGGACTTCCAGGAGTATGTGAAGAGGCGGAGTGCATGCCTGAAAGAAGAAGAGAAGACTTTTGTCCTGAGGAAGGAACACGGGTATTACTATCAAGTGCAGCAGCAGCTATTTGTGACCAGTAAAAGTTACTGCGACTTCGTTGTTTGTGCTGCACAGGACAACGGGCGGGCTGAGATCATTGTAAATAGAATCAAACCAGACTTGCAGCACTGGAACAATGTTGTGCCAAAGCTAGCCCAGTTCTGGAGGTACTGTATTTTACCAGAAATCCTTGGCAGGTGGTACACACAGAAGAGAGACCTTGTTCTGCAGCCTGCTACTGGCACTGACATATGTTTCTGTAGGAGTACTTCAGACTCACCAGTGGCTACATGTACAAGTCATGCATGTCCCATCACAACGTTCCATCTGTCTTGTTTGAAGATTCGTGAAGTGCCGGCTAAGTGGCTTTGTCCCCTCTGTCACATCTCTGCGGATAAGTCAACAAGATTGAAATCTTTCAACTCATCAAACCCCAAAAAGATGAGTGCTGCTCCCGAGAAAGCCCTGCAGCTGCTGTCGATTTGTGTTTGCAAGAAAAAAGCCATGACAAGGGACAAGCTCCTGGAATGCCACAATGGAAGCTGTGAAAATGGAAAGTTCTTCCATCTTCCCTGCATCAACTTCAAAAAAATGCCAAACAATGCAACAACTACATGGAAATGCTTACAGTGCAGGAAGAAGACACAACGTCCAAGCAGGCAAGAACCAAACAGCCAAGCCCAGCAAGAACCAAGCAGCCAAGCCCAGCAAGAACCAAGCAGCCAAGTCCAGCAAGAACCAAGCAGCCAAGCCCAGCAAGAACCAAACAGCCAAGCCCAGCAAGAACCAAACAGCCAAGCCCAGCAAGAACCAAACAGCCAAGCCCAGCAAGAACCAAACAGCCAAGCCCAGCAAGCACCAAGCAGCCAAGTCCAGCAAGAACCAAGCAGCCAAGCCCAGCAAGAACCAAACAGCCAAGCCCAGCAAGAACCAAACAGCCAAGCCCAGCAAGCACCAAGCAGCCAAGTCCAGCAAGCACCAAGCAGCCAAGTCCAGCAAGAACCAAGCAGCCAAGTCCAGCAAGAACCAAGCTCTGCCTCATCAGTTGACCCTGTCCTAGAGAGAGATGGACTGGCTATCACAGGTGTGGGAAAGAACAACCACATAGAAAGGTTTGCAGTCACATGCCACATGACCCATGACACTTCAACCTGATATCTAATCCAGCCGGGTGGCTAGACTGTGATATTATACACAATGCCCACATCCTCCTTAAAAAG
>NW_023365869.1:9418-10595 GCF_000003815.2 Branchiostoma floridae
TTCACAATGAAATCCAGGCCCCGCCCGACGGCAGTGCAGCTGCATGCTGCAGGTTACTCTAGAGCATCCCTTCGTTGTAGTTGTGTGCAGCAACAGCCAAATTCATCAGACTGTGGCGTATTTGCGATTGCATTTGCAACCTGTCTGGCATATGGGGTACTGCCTCAGTCCGTGCGGATAGACCAGAATGAGATGAGGGGACATTTGTGGAGATGCTTCAAAACTGGAAAGCTGGAACTGTTTCCAACATACTGAACAGTTACACAGGATGGCACAGTTACAGGTGAGAAAGATTCCTCATCTTTACACATGTTATCCCAAGTTGTCCTAGACATGGTGTTGTTACTAAAATCTGTTGTTGTTTTTCACTATTAACCTTGTTCTTCCCCTGTTTACAGTGCAAGTCTCCAGTCCAAACCAGCAGCCCCCCTCCCACATCCTGGTACTAGAGAAGGATGAAGTTGAGAAGGCACTATGGGATGTATGACAGTCATAACAGGTGAGAAAGATTCCTCACCTTTACACGTTATCCTAGACATGGTGTTGTTACTAGAATCTGTTGTTGTTTTTCACTATTAACCTTGTTCTTCCCCTGTTTACAGTGCAAGTCTCCAGTCCAAACCAGCAGCCCCCCTCCCACATCCTGGTACTAGAGAAGGATGAAGTTGAGAAGGCACTATGGGATGTATGAGTCATAACAGGTGAGTAAGATTCCTTGTTTTCATATGTGTTATTCCAAGTTGCCCTAGACTAGAGATAGTGTTGTTGTTAAATCTTTTTTTTTTACATAGTAACCTTGTTCTTCCCCTGTTTACAGTGTAACTGTAAGCCTCCAGTCTCACCCGGTAGAGATGCAGGTGCCTCACTCCAACACGCCTTGCAGTTATGAGGTTTTGCTCCAGAAGACTGCTACAAGATAAACCATATCTACAAAAGTGTGGATTTGTACTCTCTAATCTCCATTTCATTGCTATCAGGGCAATGCATGATGTATGAAAATAGAAATGAATGTATGTTCAACACTTTTATTGGCAGTCAACATGTCATTAACTTAAGTTTATCACACCCTGTAGCTCAAGTAGCAATATCTGTGTGGCAATATGTACACAAAGTTGACTAAGTGCTATCCTGTACAGTGAATGTATGTGATCTAACTGCACCTTACTACACAAAGACA
>NW_023365869.1:11554-22810 GCF_000003815.2 Branchiostoma floridae
CTCTTGCGAGCAGATTAGAAGGCCTTTCAATGAAAACTTCAAAACAGTCAATGATGATAGTGACTTTACTCCCAAATGCGTCTCGAAAACAAGCTGGCATGGTACGGATGATTGCCTCTCGTTCAGGCCACTTGATAAGAGGTGTCAGACGTATGTCCATCACAATCATCCATGACCAGAAAACCCTTGACACAGTAGGCTGACTGATATTGAATCGATACGCCAGATCTTGTTGAGGCGGATTGAGTCTGAGTTTCACCAAGACCATCACAAACTCCTGAAATGGCGTCAAGGTTTTGGTCTTCCTGGATACATTTGGTGCAACAAAATCAAAAATTATCTTCAATGTGTCAAAGGCTGGCAAACCGGTGTAAAATCTCACCCTGTCATCACTGTCGCGACAGTCAGTAAAGTAGTTCTCAGTGAAATCCTGCACTGCCTTTGTTTCCATAAACAGATAAGCAAACTCTGTTGTCTGTGTACATTTGTCAGAACTGGAGGGAGTCTGTGTTTCCATCTCTGAGTCAGGAGCAGCCAAAACCTCAGTGGAAGCAGGTACCATCACGGGTTCGATGGGACAGTTTTCAGGCTGATCTTGTTCTAAGTCCTCAGGAGCAGCCAAAACCTCAGTGGAAGCAGGTACCATCACGGGTTCGATGGGACAGTTTTCAGGCTGATCTTGTTCTAAGTCCTCAGGAGCATCCAAAACCTCAGTGGAAGCAGGTACCATCACGGGTTCGATGGGACAGTTTTCAGGCTGATCTTGTTCTAAGTCCTCAGGGGGATCCCTTTTCACTTTCTTGGAAACTACTGGCTCAGCGTGTTCTCGGAGTTTTCGTCGCCGAGCTGATCGCTTGGCTCGCTCGGCCCTGTGGGCGCCTGTCCCCGCCACTTCTTTCTTGTTATGCCCGAGGTTGATAGATGGTACCCAGTCCACGTTAAATTTATCCCAGTCTTTGCTGGGCTGTCCAGAGACAAAGTGTTTGCCACATACACGTTCATTTGTTAGCTTTTCCTCCGATAAATCTGCTCTGCTAATGGCAGAAATCCATTGTCTACGGCGATCTGTTGTCAGCTCCTCCACATATTTCCCCTGACCAGTTATCACGCGGGGAACACGGAACAACTTAAAGTTTACCTTTTCGCGATGTTTGTGTGCTGCACCCGTTCTACTCCCACAGCCGACAATCAGGCAAAACACCATGATGAACATGCAGGCACTTTTGAACAAAAATGTGGATCGCAATTGAAGAAACTGAACAAGAAGAGATCGCTTGAGCACGCAGCGCCTCGCAGCGCAGTGCATGGACCCCAAGATGGCCGCCGAATCCGGTTGCTGAGATGGGGGTCACGTGACTGAATAAGCCCTATAAGGCCTTTTTAAAACATAACCACGCTTTACTTCACACAAATCGACAGACATTATCATTATGCCATATGAGATGAAGCCACCCACAATTTCAGCGGACTAGATGCAAGAGTTTTAGAACAAAAACACAAGGATCTATACCAATACGTATGAAAAGCATTCAACAACACACGATGGCAATCCCTTTCATAAGCACAAATTGATCACGAAAATACAATGTACAACTTCATGAAATGCAGAACTTCTCTCACATTGGCACAGCAAGCAGCTGGTGTTCAAACCAACATTTCATATGGTCTAATAACAGAGTGTCATATATAACCATTCTATGTCATCTCAGAGAAAACTACGCCAGTCACAACAGAGAAGACAACACTTCCAACAACAATAGTCCCAACAACACACATATCTACGGAAGAAACTACAGCACAGACCACCGAAAAGACAACTATACCAACTACCATTGTGACGACTCAAAAATCAACACAACAAACTACTGAAAAGACAACGATACCAACCACATTGCAACCTACAACAGAGGCTACAACAGGTAAAACCGTTTAGTCCCTTCGAAAACAATAGGAGATGGGTTTTTACTAGGCACGGCAGTCCCAAATTATCGACACACCAATATCCAACGAATACCAAATGATTTAGATGTACAGAGGAATTTCAAAAGGTCAGAAGAAAGATTTCCCAAAAAAGCATTGAGAAGGAAATCGTTCCAAAAAAAAAAAAAGGTGCTATAGGTTGCTCTCGCTATATAACATTAAGAAATAACTTACGTTCTGCAATTTATTGCAGAGAAAACAACTGGATTCACCACTATCTCAACGACACAAGTAACAACTCTCCCAACCACGATTAAGCCAACGACACAATTCACCACAGGTAAAGGTGCTTTACATTTGAAAGCGAAACATGTAAACTAATTCATTCACACGAAAGACTAATACATTCCAGATCTACAGAGTATCTACCAACAATGCCAATCTCAGTCATGTTATGGAAACAATAATAGAAAACCTTCCATTCAAGAAATATCTGACTCTATCCGAGACAAAGAGTCAGAACCATCTTCAGCCTTTACAGTAAAAAAAAAAAAACTACGCACCTACAGATCAGATATCTTAACTATATGTTTATACATATAAGATTGCAATTTCCCCATCTTATCTTAGACAAAACTACGCGGCAAACAACGGAGAAGACAACACTTCCAACAACAATAGTCCCAACAACACACATATCTACTGAAAGAACTACAGCGCAGACCACCGAAAGGACAAGTTTACCAACTACCATTGTGACGACTCAAAAATCAACACAACAAACTACCCGTAAATCTACGCTACCATCCACAGTACACCCTACAACCTTGCTCACCACGGGTAAAACTACGAAACTGATCATCCAGTACAAAAATAGAGTCTATCTTAGTACAACAATTTTCAGCGACATTTACAGCTGTAACAATTTTTAATGAATTTTAACATCTAATAAGGTTTTGTTTCTAGCATAACCACGCTTCATTTCACAGAAATTCACAGCCATTGTAATTATTCCAACCAAGATGGAGCCATCCACAACATTTCTACGGATCAACACAAACGCATTCACATGTATACAAATAATTTAACAAATGAGGAAAAACTATATAAGTAGCTTTTACTTTATTGTTTGCAAAACCGCTTAAACCTGGCCATTTTATTGCAGAGAAAACCACAGGAGTCACAACTATCCCAACGACACTTCGCCCAACAACACAAGTAACAACTCTCTCAACAACACAAGTAACAACACTCCCAACAACGATACAGCCAACAACACAAATTACCACAGGTAGACTGGTTAGCTTAAGAAGTAAAACATTAATTCATACTCATGAAACCAGTGACGCTATAAGGCCTTTTAAAAACATAACCACGCTTTATTTTATACAAATCGACAGACATTATCATAATGCCATATGAGATGAAGCCACCCACAATTTCATCGGACTAGATGCAAGAGTTTTAGAACTAAAACACAAGGATCTATACCAACATGTATACAAAACATTCAACAACAAACGATGGCAATCCCTTTCATAAGCACAAATTGATCACGAAAATACAATGTACAACTTCATGAAATGCACAACTTCTCTCACATTGGCACAGCAAGCAGCTGGTGTTCAAACCAACGTTCCATATGGTCTAACAGCAGAGTGTTATATATAACCATTCTATGTCATCTCAGAGAAAACTACGCCAGTCACAACGGAGAAGACAACACTCCCAACAACAATAGTCCCAACAACACACATATCTACGGAAGAAACTACAGCACAGACCACCGAAAAGACAACTATACCAACTACCATGGTGACGACTCAAAAATCAACACAACAAACTACTGAAAAGACAACGATACCAACCACATTTCAGCCTACAACAGAGGCTACAACAGGTAAATCCGTTTAGTCAATTCGAAAACAATAGGAGATGGGTTTTTCCTAGGCACGGCAGTCCCAAATTATCAACACACCAATATCCAACGAATACCAAATGATTTAGACGTACAGATGAATTTCAAAAAGTCAGAAGAAATATTTCCATAAAAATGCATTGAGAAGGAAATCGTTCAAGATAAAAAGAAAGTGTGCTATAGGTTGCTCTCGCTCTAATACATTATTCATTAATAATTAACGTTCTGCAATTTATTGCAGAGGAAACAACTGGATTCACCACTATCTCAACGACACAAGTAACAACTCTCCCAACCACGATTAAGCCAACGACACAATTTACCACAGGTAAAGGTGCTTTACATTTGAAAGCGAAACATGTAAACTAATTCATTCACACGAAATTCTGATACATTCCAGATCTACAGAGTATCTACCAACAATGCTTATCTCAGTCATGTTATGGAAACAATAATAGAAAACCTTCCATCCAATAAATATCTGACACTATACGAAACAAAAGGTTAGAACCATCTTCAGCCTTTACAGTAAAAAAAACTACGCACCTACAGATCAGATATCTTAACGATATGTTTATACATAAAAGATTGCAATTTCCCCATCTTATCTTAGACAAAACTACGCGGCAAACAACAGAGAAGACAACACTTCCAACAACAATAGTCCCAACAACACACATCTCTACTGAAAGAACTACAGCGCAGACCACCGAAAGGACAAGTTTACCAACTACCATTGTGACGACTCAAAAATCAACACAACAAACTACCCGTAAATCTACGCTACCATCCACAGTACACCCTACAACCTTGCTCACCACGGGTAAAACTACGATACTGATCATCCAGTACAAAAATAGAGTCTATCTTAGTATAATAATTTTCAGCGAACTTTACAGTTGTAACAATTCTTAATGAAGTTTAACATCTAATAAGGTTTTGTTTCTAGCATAACCACGCTTCATTTCACAGAAATTCACAGCCATTGTAATTATTCCAACCAAGATGGAGCCATCCACAACATTTCTACGGATCAACACAAACGTATTCACATGTTTACAAATAATTTAACAAATGAGGAAAAACTATATAAGTAGCTTTTACTTTATTGTTTGCAAAACTGATTAAACCTGGCCATTTTATTGCAGAGAAAACCACAGGATTCACAACTATCCCAACGACACTTCGCCCAACAACACAAGTAACAACTCTCCCAACAACACAAGTAACAACACTCCCAACAACGATAAAACCAACGACACAAATTACCACAGGTAGACTGTTAGCTTAAGAAGTAAAACATTAATTCATACTCATGAAACCAGTGAAGCTATAAGGCCTTTTTAAAACATAACCACGCTTTATTTTATACAAATCGACAGACATTATCATTATGCCATATGAGATGAAGCCACCCACAATTTCATCGGACTAGATGCAAGAGTTTTAGAACTAAAACACAAGGATCTATACCAACACGTATACAAAGCATTCAACAACACACGATGGCAATCCCTTTCATAAGCACAAATTGATCACGAAAATACAATGTACAACTTCATGAAATGCACATTCTCTCACATTGGCACATCAAGCAGCTGATGTTCAAACCAACATTCCATATGGTCTAACAACAGAGAGTCATACATAACCATTCTATGTCATCTCAGAGAAAACTACGCCAGTCACAACAGAGAAGACAACACTTCCAACAACAATAGTCCCAACAACACACATATCTACGGAAGAAACTACAGCACAGACCACCGAAAAGACAACTCTACCAACTACCATTGTGACGACTCAAAAATCAACACAACAAACTACTCAAAAGACAACGGTACCATCCACATTGCAACCTACAACGGAAAAAACAACAGGTAAAAACAATTCTCACCCCTCAAAAAACAATGAGAAATAAATATGTACTTTGTACTATCTAGGTAGTCCATATCTAGGTATCAACATGTCCATTTCCATCAATACCAGATCTTTGATATGCACAATAGAAATTTAAAATGTACAGGAGAAAAATATACAATCTCTTAAACATTTCAAAGAAAAGGTAATAAAGGTCATATGCTCTCACTGTCTTTGTTCAACAACGATAAAATGTTGGCATTCTATTGCAGAGAAAACCACGGGATTCACCACCATCCCAACGACAATTCGTCCAACTACACAAGTAACAACTCTCCAAACAACACAAGTAACAACTCTCCCAACCACGATAAAGCCATCAACACAATTTACAACAGGTAAACGTACTTTAAATGTGGAAGCGAAACATGTTAACTTTTACAAAAATGCATTGAGATGTAAACATTTCCAAAGAAGAAAAAGCAATATAACAAGGTAGTACTCACTATACTTTTCACAAACAATTAAACCTTGACATTTTATTGCAGAGAAAACCACAGGATTCACCACAATCCCGACGACAATTCGCCCAACAACACAAGTAACAACTCTCCCAACAACACAAGTATCAACTCTCCCAACCACGATAAAGCCAACGACACAAATTACCACAGGTAGAGAGGTTTACCTTTGGCAGTGAAGCATGTAGTAAACAAATTCATACACAAGAAACCACACTTTCAAATTGTGTCATCACAGTATATCTAGTCATAGCTAACAAGTTATGTTATCTCATACAAAACAACAAGGCCAACAACACATCTGACAACACCAGTCACTGCAACACACGTAACTACAGGAAGAAATACAGCACAGAAAAACCGATTAGAGAACGATACAAAGAACAATTCTTACCACTCAAAAGCCAAGCCACAAACGGTCAAAACAATAACACATACAGTTGTATCACCAGATTCAAAAACGCCAATTCAGACCACACACGTTACCACTATCTCAACGACTATAAAACTAACAACGCAACATGCAATAGGTAAACTCAGGTAATGGCGGCATGGAACCATTGCAGAAAAAAAACACGAACATATCAGATATCCTTCGAAAATGTTTATTTATAGGAAATTATGATTTTCTTCCTTATGTAATCGCAGAGAAAACTACACGGCTAACAACGGAAAAGACAACACTTCCAACAACAATAGTCCCAACAACACAAATCTCGACGCAAAAAACTACAGCGCAGACAACCGAGAAGACAACATTACCAACTACCATTGTCACCACACACAAAACTACACAACAAACTACCCATAGATCGACGCTACCATCCACCGTACAGCCTACAACATTGGTCACCACGGGTAAAACTACAATAACATAGATTATAGAGTAAAAGTAATAATTCAATTTTAGCATAATAATTCTAAATAACACTTATATTACTTTATACTGTACATCTTTTACAGTGGATTTACACAAGACACTATGCCTTTCCATACAAAGGTGAAGTCATACATTTCAGGAGTTATTAATGGCATTTTATTGCAGAGAAAACCACGGGAATCCCAACAACACAAATAACTTCAGGTGACTGCATTGATAATGAATTAGCCATCTCCAATCCAAACCAATGAAAACACACCGGACTACGATTTCTACAATTTTTCAAACAAGCACAAAACCACAAGAACCATTTGAGTCACTTAATAACAACTATGGCAACAAATAGCCTTTTAGTAGTCACACTTCGGCTCAGATCACCTGTACATCAAGCACACTATGAACAATTTATCTATTTTGAATTTTATCCTTTCTCAGAGAAAACTACCCTGCCAACAACAATCAGGACAACACTTCCGACGACATTTAGTCCAACAACACAAATGTCTACGGAAAAAACGACACAACAGACCACTGAAAAGACAACGATGGCAACCACACAAGAAACCACTCACATCACTACAGCTAAAACAACTTTGCTTCCAACAACAGAAGTCACCACAGGTAAAACTAGCTCCTACACATTACCTTCAAGGTATTGACAGTCAGTGCTTATTAAAAATTTTCTATTTCCTTTTTTTTCCTAAACATATCACATATCTCCTTCCATTTTTAAAAATCTACGGATTGATATGCAATAATTTAAGAACAGAAACACACAAACATATATCCACATGTAAACAAAGCATTCAATAATAGAGGGTGACGACGGTAAAGCCACATTTTAATATCTTCTCTGTATATATATATATATTCCTGTCATATAACGAAATACTAAGAAAGCACAACGTTAAACGTCAAGGAATGGATCGTGACAACTTCTCTGATCAAACCAATATTTTCAGATGTTCTCGTAGCAAAGCTAGTGTTTAGTCATTGAAAACCATTTTATATCATCAGCGAAAACTACGCCAGTCACAACAGAGAAGACAACACTTCCAACAACAATAGTCCCAACAACACACATATCTACGGAAGAAACTACAGCACAGACCACCGAAAAGACAACTATACCAACTACCATTGTGACGACACAAAAATCAACACAACAAACTACTCAAAAAACAACAGTACCATCCACAGTGCAGCCTACAACAGAGGCTACAACAGGTAAAACCGTTTATCTCTTTCGAAAACAATAGGACATGGGTTTACTACTAGTACGTATGACAGTCCCATACAAATCATCAACACACCAAATGTCCAGCGAATACCAAATGATTCAAATGTACGGAAGAATTTCAAAATGTCAGGAAAAAGATTTCCTAAAAATGCATTGAGAAGGAAATCGTTAAAAAGGGGAAGGATACTATAGGTTACTCTCGCTCTATTACTTTAAAAAATAACTTACGTTCTGCAATCTATTGCAGAGAAAACCACTGGATTCACCACTATCCCGACGACATTTCGTCCAACAACACAAGCAACAACTCTCCAAACAACACAAGTAACAACTCTCCCAACCACGATAAAGCCAACAACACAATTTACCACAGGTAAAGGTGCTTTACCTTTGAAAGCGAAACATGTAAACTAATTCATTCTTTTCAGAAACGATGGGAAATAGATTTGTCCTATGTAAGGCAGCGCCTAAGGTATCACCACACCGAATTCCAAAGAATACAAGTTGCACAGTAGAATTTCCAATTGACCGGAGAAAGATATAACATGTCTTAAAAATTACTGATATGGAAAGATTCCTGAAGAAGTAAAAGTAATATGGGTAGCCCTAGCTATATTTTTTTCAAACACCATTAAACATTGACATTTTATTGCAGAGAAAACCACAGGATTTACCACTATCCCAACGACAATTCGCCCAACAACACAAATATCAACTCTCCCAACAACACAAGTATCAACTCTCCCAACCACGATAAAGCCAACGACACAAATCACCACCGGTAAATGTGCAATACCCTCAGAAGTAAAACATGACAACTAATTTGCATACACAAAACCACGCACATTCCAGATGGCGTCATCACAATACATTTGATTATTTATGGCTAACAAGTTATGTTATCTCAGAAAACAACTATGCCCACAACACATCCCACAACACTAGTCCCAGCAACACACGTAACTACAGCAATAACCAGAAGAACGACACCAAGTAAAATTGTTACCAATCATTAAACAACACCACAAACTGCCAAACACATATCACTAAGATACAAACAACGCCATTTCAAAACAGATATATTTAAAAATTCTTATTCACCAGGGCTAATAATCCTCCTCATGTAATCACAGAGAAAACTACGCGACTGACAACAGAGAAAACGACACTTCCAACAACAATAGTCCCAACAACACAAATCTCGACGCAAAAAACTACAGCACAGACCACCGAGAAGACAACATTACCAACTACCATTGTCACTACACACAAAACTACACAACAAACTACCCATAGATCGACGCTACCATCGACAGTACAGCCTACAACATTAGTCACCACGGGTAAAACTACAATAACATAGATTATAGAATAGTAAAATCATTAAATCTTTGCATAAAAATTCTAAATAACAATTACATTATATTGTACATCCTTTACAAGGATTCACACAAGACACTATGCCTTTCCATACAAAGGTGAAGCCATACTTTTCAGGAGTGATTAATGGTTGGCATTATATTGCAGAGAAAACCACGGGAATCCCAACAACACAAAAAACTACAGGTGACTGCATTGATAATGAATTAGCCATCTCCCATCCAAAGCAAAGAAACCACACCCGGGCTATCATTTCTGCTTTTTTTAAAACAATCACAAAGCCACAAGACCAATTTGAATCACATACTTTACTTAATAACAACTATGGCAACAAATAGCCTTTAACTAAGTTTTAGTAGTCACACTACGACCCATCAAGCACACTATGAATATTCTATCTATTTTGAATTTTATCCTTTCTCAGAGAAAACTACCCTGCCAACAACAATCAGGACAACACTTCCGACGACATTTAATCCAACAACACACGTGTCTACGGAAAAAACGACAGAACAGACCACTGAAAAGACAACGATGGTAACCACACAGGAAACCACTCACATCACTACAGATCAAACAACTTTTCTTCCAACAACAGAAGTCACTACAGGTAAAATTAGCTTCTACATATTACAAATACCTTCTAGGTATTGACAACCAATGCGTATTGAATTTTTCCTATTCCAATTCTCGTTTTTAACGTATCAACTTCTTCCTCTTTTTCACACAAGGCATTTCAACACAATTGAGCTTTAAATGTAAAACAAACTTTATTGTACAAAAAGTAATAGACATGACTACTATTTCAACCGAGATGGAGCCATCCACACCGAAGCATACAGACATATGTATACGAAGCATTCATCAACAAACGGCGATGTAAAACTTCATGGAATGAAACCTGACATATGCACAACAAGCATTTGATGATTAAACCAATATTCCGAATGTTCTAACGGCAAAGTGTTAAGTCATTGAAAACTATTTTATATCATCTCAGCAAAAACCACACAAGTCACAACGGAGAAGACAACGCTTCCAACAACAATAGTTCCAACAACACACAAATCTACAGAAGAAACTACAGCACAGACCACCGAAAAGTCAACTTTACCAACAACCGTTGTGACGACTCAAAAATCAACACAAGAAACTACTCAAAAGACAACAGTACCATCCACATTGCAGCCTACAACAGAGGCTACAACAGGTAAAACTATTCTCAACTTTTCACAAACAATGGGAAATAGATTTGTCCTATGTACATGTATGGCAGCCCCTAAGGTATCACCACACCAAGAATACAAGTTGTTTGATATGCACAGTAGAATTTCCAATGGACCGGAGAAAGATGTAACATCTCTTAAATATTTACTTACTAAAGATGGAAAGATTTCTGAAGAAGAAAAAGTAATATAGGTAGCCCACACTATATTTTTTCAGAAACGATTAAATCTTTGCATTCTATTGCAGAGAAAACCACGAAAATAACCACTAATCCAACGACAATTCGCCCAACAAACACAGTATCAACTCT